>NC_090627.1:1506896-1517358 GCF_004359215.1 Bremia lactucae
ACCGACTGGCCAGTTCCAGTCGATGTCAAGGGACTTAGAAAGTTCCTTGGTTTAGCGGCGTACTTGCACAAGTACTCTCGCAATTATGCAGAGATGACAGTTCATCTCTCTCGTCTCTTGAAAAAAGACGAGAAATGGTTATGGAACGCTGATTGTCAGCGTTCGTTCGAAGGTATCAAGCAAAGCTTGATGCAATCGCCCATATTGGCGATTGCAGATCAAGACAGACCATTTCATGTGGTCTGTGACGCCAGCGATTTCGCAATCGGCTTTGCGTTAATGCAATACGATAGAGATGGCGCGTAGCGCGTCGTCTGTTACCAATCGCGTCAGCTGCAACCAGCTAAACGCAATTACCCAGTGCATGATAAGGAACTCCTTGCCATGAAATATGCATTGGCTAATTTTAGGGTCTATCTCCTAGGAGATGGACCGTTCATCGTATATACGGACCATGCGTCATTACGCACGGCCGCGAACAACCCACACCTCTCGCAAAGAATGGCGAGGTGGCTATCCTTCTTCGCGGAGTATAAATTCTCCGTCGAATATAAACCAGGACGACTTAATGTCGTCGCTGATGCGTTATCACGCCGACCCGATTTCGAGTCAGCTGTGCACCCTAACAGTGAAAGTGTATCGATCGTCATCCGATCGATACACGCGTCACGCATTTCAATAGAGATGCGCGCCCTTCCCCAGGGCGAAGAAAGGGAATAGACATCCCCTTTTACCCTCTTCGAGTTGTCTACACAACACGGACAGGGATCACCCCACGTGAGGCATGGAAGCCCAGCCTAACATGACAATCGATGCAATTTATACTTTGCACCGGTTGGAGTTCTTTTTTTCAAATTTAACGCGATTCGCGTTAAGTTTTTGAAGCCAGGCTTCACGTCCAATGTCTTTGACATTGCGAATGAACGCGCTCCAGGCTTGCATAAGCGAGACTTTATCTTGCTTATTATTGCCACTAAATTATCGATGCTTAAGAAAAGCATCGAGATAAAATCTTCCTCAGCGCGAAAGTTCTTCGCGCTGGGATCAAGCCCATGTAGCTTTGTCGCAATAAATAAGGGAGGAGTAGTTTCTCCAGACAAGCTATTGATAAGCCTTTCTGGCAAAAGCCACGGCTTCTTTTAGGGGCGAGATGAGACATTTTACTGTCTTTACTCCCCTGAGTGGTACCCACTGAAGCAGAAATACCACAAAAAGTTTTCTTACGATGGCTTACGCCATCGTCGTCACCTTGCACAGAGACACTGCAGGTGACCATATGGGAGATCGTACGGGCTATGAGGAATCATCCTCATCGTCGGATCCAAATAGACTGTTTACTCGTCAAGCAGAATGAGCCCTCTCATTCGAAGGCTCATAGTCAGCCGCCTGACGTATATCAGGCGACGGTTCCATTCTCCCCGAGTCGGCCACTTCATCCGACTCGCATTCGTATTCGACCTCTAAAGAGGGGTCGTATTCACGTGGTGACTCACCACGTGCACTCGCAACATCTAGTGTTTTGCGAGCGGAAGACACTACGGCAGACGTTCCGTCTGCCGCAAGAGATAGCAATGCGTCACCCGCGGCTGCACAAACCGCAGCCGAAGGCGCAGCACTATCGTCAACCCGCATGAGTTGATCCTTCATGCGATGGAATTTAACATGATGGTTCTGACCAATCAACATCGTTTAAGAAATTAAGTGGTCACATAGCGACCACTCATCCAATGACATTCAGAGTGATTGTCGTTTAAGGGTGGGGTGATGTAACGGGGTGTAACGTTACATGAAATTAACACTTAAAGGTTGTTAATTAATATATTATCTAAAAGGTAGATAATATTTGGAGGATAGTACTTTATATAGTAATATTCAGAATTCTTATTCATAAATAGGTATAGACCATTATACCTATTTTCTCGCAGACTAATCTGCTGTAGGAGTAATCAAAGAGAGATAGAGATAAGAATCCATTTACATGTTTAGTATTAGATTATAATTAAGGTAGCATTTACAAAGATAGAACAAGAGACACTTAATTATATTTAATACAGTTTTCATTTTACCCTCTTAAGCTATTTACCTTAAGAGAAGTCTTCCTCTGCACGTACTAGTGTACGTGAAATAACGTAAGGCACCGCAACTGAAGCAGTGCGAAGTGGACTTGTACTGAAACAGTACAAGTCATAGTGCCCCGTTACAGAAGAAGTAATCAGAGGAAGTAGACGAGTGTACGTGAAGTGACGTGTGGCACTACTTGCACTAAAGCTGTACTGAAGCAGTGCAAAGTGGACATGTACTGAAACATTACAAGTCGGCATTGCCCTGTTACATCCGCACCACACAAGCCCCCCCTACACTGCTCACTTCGGGTAGTACGTGCAGAGAAAGACTCTCTTTTAAGCATTTGCTTTAAAGAGGGTTCACAGTAACCGTATATATTACAATTAAGTTATTCTATTTCTATCTGTTTAATACGAAATTTGTTGTGCTTCACACTTTTCTCGAAATTCCTTCTTACAATGTTTAAGAACGTACCATCTCAGTGGTAACGAGGGCTCGAATCTGGTCACAAATTAAATTTTTAATTGGCTACTGCAGCCATGGTCAAAGCGCGTTGGGGCTCTGTCATACTAGTGTGCGTTTTCGCTCTGCAAGCATGCGACGAGAGCGCATATGCGCAAGAAGAATCGGTCTCCTTCGCTATCAATGCGTCAGCAAAAGGGGTGGAAGTACAGAGCCACTTTGAGGAAAGGGCAGGAGATGTACAAAATATTTTAGTACGAGCTCGAGAGATCGCCCAATACATTACTGTCGACGTTCAGGAAGCTGTCAACGCTTTGTGCGAGCATTTCATGCAGCGGAGTAAAGAATTTGATGGTGCGAAATTACTTGAATGGATCGATACTGTCAAAGATACCTTCCAAGACAAACCTGCTGAGTGGCCTGCGGTAATCGATAAGGCATTAAAAGCTCGCTATACCGAGTACGATCGAGCCGTAATCATCGCGATGAATCGATATGCTCCTGAGGTAAACACTCATATGGAAGTTTTGCGGCGATTTTTGTTTGCCGAGTGGGCTGTAAAAACGCCAGAGCAAGTCTATGATTTTATTACGCTTTGACGCGAAAGCCCAAGACTTTTTAAAGAATCCGCTGCTGAATCTATTTATGACGTATCTTGATCAATTTCATTTTGGAAATTACGAAATTGTTCGTGACAAGCTAATGGAGGCCTATGTGAATAGAAAAGAGGAGTTAAAGACCCTTCTCCTCACAAGTGGTCAAATCGAAACAAAGATCTTGGGCATCATCCCAAAACGATGGATGGATGACAATTATCGCGAACCACTTGTATTGTTTAAGGACCTTACACTTGATCGACTCTCGAGTAAAGAGCTTTTAGAATCATCCTATCTAAAGTATTGGTGTGAACTAGTCGAAAGTAATGCAGAGAATCCGTATCCCATCTTGCTGCAGATCTTGCTGCGAAGGATGAGTCTATTTAAGCTCTTGATAGAGCTTGTATCAGTATCGAGGGAACTCCAGTCTGAAACTTCATACTCGGTTCTTAAAAAACTGGAAAATTTAATCTATGAACGCTGGAAGTCCAACAATTTGTCAGCGGCGCGCATTGAAATTTTTTTGCAGCTTAATGCTGTCCCGGACAACGATTTTTTTAGAGCACCACTGAGTCGAATTTATCTGTCGTACATCAAGTATTGTCATTTTAGTATGCATGGTTTACGTCTGGACAGGATGATACATTTCTATGGAGGGGTGCCGCAAATGATACAAGCAGCACGAGACTGTGATTTTGTAATTGCGTCAATCGTCGAGTCGACGTTGGAAGAAGTCTGGAAAGAGAAAACCATGGCGTACGTGTTTGAAAACCTTAATCTTCATCACGTCGCGCTGATGGAATGTTTGAGAAGTCGGTGGTTTGCATATTGGGCAAGGCTGGCCCATAAATTTTCAAAAACCGATGAAGCCACAAATTTCGTGTTTCCATGGCTTAGTGATTACATGAAGAAAAATAAAGTGGAACTGCTTAAAAGTGCGATGCTGGAAACTTCGAGCCAAGATGTTCAATACTTGCTTTCAAATGTTCTTTCGAAGCATATCGAGCAGCTGTCTTGAGAAATCGTGTTTTAATTCTTAAAGCTGGACACAGCTGGCGATTCTCTCTTTTCAGACCCGTTTGTGCCTTTATAGATTAAAGTTTTAAAGCGATGGCACAATTTTACGCACTGAAACGATCGAAAGTATCAAAGAATTTGCAATCAAGATGTAAATTTTATCTGGCATTCGTTACAAATTCTTAAAATGTATGCGATCCTTCCTGATCCATGCGTATGGGGCCACTTGCTTTTTCGTTTATTCCAAGCACGATCGTACGATCGAGAATTGTGCTTGTCACCTACGTTTTCAACACGATGAAAAAAAACGATTTGAGTGTAAGTAGTTGCTTGAGATTAATACACGAATTTTTCAATTTTCGCGGAATTTGTGTACAATTGTATGCGTCTCCAAAAATGTCAAAAAAACGCATTAATGCTGACCCAAAATATCGCAGAACAATATCTTTTATTTGGACTTGAGACTTTTGTAGAAGACTTACTTTACAAAAGAAAAGATATTGGTCTCCTTGAAAAGTGGGCATTTTTGACGAGCAGGTTAAAGTTGTTAGAAGGTAGGGTCCCTTGAACATGGAGGTCTCATGTTATGATAAAAGATGGCCATATTCACGAAGACGGCGCTGCCATATTAAATGAAACTTTCGACTCGCTTTATTTGCTTTTAACTTGACGTCCAAATCCAAGTAATCCACCGGACTGCGCGCATTCGTAGAATGGCTACTAACACTTAATTGAAACACCATTCTCTCGTTATTGCTAATTTTGGCTTTTAAGACTAAAATCAGTACCACTTAGTGGACTCAAAAGAAGATCTTGACAAACTTGAAACTCACCGAGCAAAACTTTGATTGCATAACGATGTTAGAAAGACACACGCTAGAAGGGATAGTCGCAATTAGCATGCATTTAACACCGAGTCTTCCTCAGTTGCAATCTCTCTCCAATCCTCGCACTGGCTTCGTAGTGCGCCAGGCTGTCAATTTCGCGACTCGAGAACAGTAGATGCTCCACAAGGAAAGACGTTATTCGTGCGACAGGACTACACGAAACAAAGTCATCGAATTCGTCCTTCTCGAAAGTCCTCGATTCTTTACTCAAGCAAAATGAATACATGCCGCCGAATTCGTAAAAGGCACGACACGGGGCTCGTTCGGTCACGTGCGTGCATTGTCACGGCCGTGGTGCTGTTCAGTCAAGGCGTGTCCGGACAAAAGACGTGTGCCTTGCCCGAATTGACCTTGTCGACCAATTGTGGTAACGCGTGTGCCCCGTATGCCCCTTGTTTGGCGTATCAGACCTCGGCGTGCCCCTCAACAGGTTCTTGTATTCGAGTGAATGACTGTGCGGTGCAGTG
The DNA here is from genome assembly GCF_004359215.1 of Bremia lactucae. Taxonomy (NCBI): domain Eukaryota; phylum Oomycota; class Peronosporomycetes; order Peronosporales; family Peronosporaceae; genus Bremia; species Bremia lactucae. The sequence goes on from NC_090627.1 coordinate 1,512,390, forward strand.
TTACACGCAAATCTTGAACGATCCGACTACGTTTACGTTTTTTGTAACGTTTACGAATGAGCTCGAGAATGAATTAAAAGACGATCGAGCGCGCTCGGAAGTCGAAGCCAAGACGCTACGAGTCGATAAGACCTTTGCTTTCGCGAGTAATGAAATGGTTTCGTACATAGGGGCGCTGTCACTCCAGCCCACGGTGACGTCCTTGTACGTACAACGCTACCGATTCAATTGTTTTGTGCACGAGTAACAGAATTGTTTCTAGTATATTAAAAGGTGGCAGTAGTCTCGATGGATCCGTCAAAAGCAAAGTGGGTACAGTAAATTTCCGGTCGAATGTGATTTCTACGCAATTGAGCGTCACACACGTGGTGCTTAACAATGTGGATCTGTCAAGTTTCGCTACGCTGGATCAATTACCTGTGATCCTTCCGTCCATCGTACAGCATTTGAGTCTTGTGAACACGCTACTCGCTGCGTTTCCGACCCTCGTGGCCAATTTCTCGAGTTTGCAGACGCTGTACGTTTCATAGTACAATGTACGCATACACATTTTTTAAACACTTGAGAGGTGTTACCGTACAATATAGTCGCTTGGATAAAAACTACATTACAGAAGTTGCCGCAACGGCTGCGTTCAATTCGCTGGAACAGCTGTACGTACGTACCGTTTTTTTTTAATCTCTCTTTCACTCACCGACTAACCGCTTTCGGTAGAAGCCTCGCCGACAATGACCTTGAAACTTTTCGAGCTGTTTTTCCTCATCTCACGACGTTAGATCTGCGTTTAAACAAATTGACCGGAATCCCCGCAAGCATCTTTATTCACGATGATTTAACCGAATTGCTTCTAAAAGGCAATCCGCTTGCCTCGCCTTGGTTTACCCACGCCCAAACGTCATTTTTAAGCAACCTCACGACTTTTGATCTTGAAAATTCTGACTTTCTTCAGCCCATTGCCCAATGCCACGCCATCAATAGACGCACGGTGCATTCCCTAATTGTCTGCATTTCAGACACCAACATGGCCGCGACTACCACAGGAATCTCCGCTTCGACCTTAAATGTAGCAGGCATTGTGGGGGCTAGTATTGGAGGAGTCACGGTACTTGGACTTGTGATTTGTACGATTATGCGGTTTCATCGAAATCGTGTACAGAAACACACTACCAAAGGTGTACGCGAATCGTACTTTGGTGGCTTATCGCCGCCTTTAACTCGGTCCCCAGGTGACAAAGGCTACCGTGGAGGGCGACGAACTCCTGTGACTGGAGGTCCTCGAATCTTTTCCGACTACGAATGCGAGGATACGCACGAGTCACCGCAGATTTCGACGCGTAGTCTCCACAGTAGCCACAGTTCGTGTGCCTACTCTTTATGGAACGACGACGAATTACTGTCGTTACAAGTTCAGTACGATGAAATTGAGGACCTTGGTACAATTGCAAGTGGTGCTTTTGGAATCATTTGGCTCGTAAAGTACCGTGGAACTCAATTACTGGCCTCCAAACGATTACGACAAGATCAACTCACGAAACAACGGACACAGGCTTTTATTGAAGAAATCAAGTTAGTTGCACCGTTAAGTCACGTGAACATTGTACGTCTCGTAGGCTGTGCCTGGACGATTGAAAGCAATCTCCAAGCGCTTTTCGAATACATGGAGACTGGGGACTTGCGCGATTACCTCGTGGATCCTACGTCGCCGCGCCACTGGAGTCAAGAGGTGCTGCAAATAGCGGTCGATATTATCGAAGCCCTCGTGTACGTTCATTCGTTCACGCCCCCTCTTGTCCATCGGGACCTTAAATCCCGTAATGTACTCTTAACAGCGGAATTACGCGCTAAAGTGACGGATTTTGGGACCTCGAGGTACAAGTCTGTGGACGATACTATGACTGCCAACGTCGGTACATGTCGGTGGCTTGCCCCAGAAGTCATTACAGGCAGTAGTAATTATGACCAATCAGTCGACATCTTTTCATTTGGGATTGTCTTGTCGGAACTCGACACGCACTTGTTGCCATACGAAAACATGCGGAATCTTAGTGGCAACTGTTTCTCGGACATTGCAATTCTTCAGCTCGTTGCGACAGGTCAATTGAGTCCACAATTTGGAGCGAGTTGTCCCCCCGAGCTTCACGATTTGGCGAAACAATGTCTCGAGCAAGACCCAACCAAACGTCCACGAGCTCATGTTGTGGCCTACGAATTGCGGGAGATCCAGCGGTCTCTTTACACGTTGCTTTAAGAAATTATTATTACGGGGAGCTTTAAAATCGAATGTTGCATTTTAGTTTTGTATGGATCACTTTAAAAGGGTTGTTTTAGATAACATTTTGAATTGGTCCGAGTGATTTTATTAGAAGGGACTATCGAGAGACTTTGCAGAGACCGATAGCGAACCACTTTGCTACCTTTCTTGCATAAAGATAAGTTGTATACTTGTTCGCGAAAAACTTGCCAACAGCGTAGACAATTTTAAGCTGCAGTATCAAGATTGCTAGAATAGCGCTGGCTGTGTTTGATACTGCAACCTTTTTACAGGTTGTATGTAACGGGGCACTGCCGACTTGTACTGCTTCAGTGCGAGTGTGCCTCACGTCACTTCACGTACAATAGTACGTGCAGAGGAAGGCTCTCTTTAAAACACTTGCTTTAAAGAGGGTTGGTTAAACTGTATTTAATATATTTAATTTCTTCTGTTTCTATCTATTTAATACTAACTTAGTTGTAACTAATACAAAACACGTAATAAAGTCGTATCTGTCGCTCTCTTTGCACGCGTCCAGTGCTGACTGGACCGCGGAGTAAGCAGATATAATGGCCTATATCTACCAACGGATAAGCTCTCCGAGTATTACTATGTAAAGTAATATTCTCCATTAATTATCTACCTTCTAGATATTATATTAATTAACAATCTTTAAGTGTTAATTTCATGTGACGACACACCCCTTTCATCGCCCCTCCCTTAAACGACAATCATTATGACAGTCATTGAATAGAGTAGTCACTATAATGCCACTTAGTTGAAACGATATTGATTGGTCAGAACCATCATTTTTAATTTTATCGCATGGTTAACAAGTCCATGCGGTATGCCCGCGAATAGTGCGGCAGACGTTTCGTCTGCCGTTGTATCCTCTTCTCCTGAACACTAGATGTTGCGGGTGCACGTGGTGAATCATCACGTGTGCAACCCCTCTTTGGAGGTCGACTATGAATGCGAATCGGACGAAATGGCCGACTCGGGGAGAACAGAGCAGTCGCCAGATCATCGTCAGGCGGCTGACTATAAGCCTTCGAATGAGGGGGCTCAATCGGATGGACGTGCTAACAGCATTCGCTATAGCATGTTTGGTTCCGACGATGTAGATGATTTCTCATCGCCGTGCCGTCTTCCGTGCCGCCACCCGCACATATTTCTGTGCGGGTTAATGACGATGGCGTAAGCCATCGTAATAAAAGTTCTTGTGGTACCCCTGCTTCAGTGAATACCACTCAGGGGGGCGTAGACAATAAAACGCCTCGTCTTCCCCTGAGAAAAAGCCGTGGCTTTTGCCGAAGGGCTAATTAGTAGCGAGTCTGGAGAGACTACTCCTCACAATAAATATCCATTATTTATTGCGACAAAGCTACATGGACTTGATCTCAGCGCGAAAAATCTTCGCGCTGAGGAAGGTTTTTATCTCGATGGTTTTCTTAAGGCATCGATGGTATAGTGGCAATAACAAAAGAGATTAACTAACTGATACAAGCCTGGAGCGCGTTTATTCGCAATGTCAAAGATATTGGTCGCGAAGCCTGGCTTCAAAGACTTAGTGCGATTTACGTTAAGTTTGAGGAGCGAACTTTAACCGGTGCAAGGTATAAATTGCATCGATTATCACGTGAGGCAGGACTTCCAAGCCTCACGTAGGTGATCCCTGTCAGTGTTGTGTCGACAAAACAAAACGAGTAAAAGGAGATGTCTAATCTCTTTCTTCGCCCTGGGGAAGGGCTCGCATCTCTATCGGAATGCGCGATGCGATTGACGTTTTGCAATCGAGTTACAGGCGCTAGGAACGCGTGTTTTCCGAGACCTTCCGATCCATGGGATGGGTTCGTCATACTGACGGACGAGGCCCTCAACGTCAACAACCAGCAGGAAACGAGGTTCCCAGCTGGCATGTGAAGGTGGATAACCGCGCCAGCAAACAAGATAACTCGTTCGCTGCCCCTTCACATCACGGTGGTTTTGCGTACGTTCCACAAGGAAACGCTGACCACTGTGGGAATCCACCAATGGTTGTGGCGAAGGAGGGAAAAATTAGATCCGACCCATGTGTCGGATCTAGAGTCGAAGATCGACAAACTCGATCGCTTCCTCCATGATTTGGAGGAAGGGCTGGATCACGAACGCGGTAAGCATCGCTCATTAGAGCAGACAGTACAGGCTCATCATATCGAACGGTTGGAAGACCGTTCGAAGAGTGCGTGAAGAAACCGCGTACTGATGGTACCGGCGGAGCCGACCAACGGAAGACGTAGTCTGCTTTCGCGTTTTCGTGGCTCTTCTACTTGACATGAGATCTGGTTCGTGACCACAAGAATCTTTTGGGGATTCTTGAAAAGGGTGGTCAGATCCGTCCTCGGAAGAAACCGCGTATTGATGGTACGGGCGGAGCCGACAAATGTTAAATGTATGATCGTTTGCTCTTCCGTGTTTGTCTGCATCCCGTTTCTGTCGGTCCACTGCATTAGCATGGAATCCTGAACGAATCGGATTATTGATTCTCGAGGTAGCAGAAACTCTTCTGCTAACTCGTTTGTTTTGTCATTTGGCAGTACGCTTAGTGCGTGCTGCCATGAGATCACTCTCATTTTCGATGTCGATTTTTTCGACATCGACATCATTCGCGTCGTTGTTATTTTCGACGCGTGATGAGCATGAGCCAGAATTGGATTTGCTCGTGCGAGTCCACCCCCC
>NC_090627.1:1519235-1523311 GCF_004359215.1 Bremia lactucae
AGCCAGTGCATATTTCATGGCAAGGAGTTTCTTGTCATGCACTGAGTAATTGCGTTCAGCTGGTTGTAGCTGACGCGATTGGTAACAGACGACGCGCTCCTCGCCGTCTGTATCGTATTGCATTAACGCGCAGCCGATTGCGAAATTGCTGGCGTCACAGACCACATGGAATGGCCTGTCTTGATCTGCAATCGCCAAGATGGGCGTTGCATCAAGCTTTGCTTGGTACCTTTAAACGAACGCTGACAATCAGCGTTCCATAACCATTTCTCGTCTTTTTTCAAGAGACGAGAGAGATGAACTGTGATCTCTGCATAATTGCGGGAGTACTTGTGCAAGCACGCCGCTAATACAAGGAGCTTTCTAAGTCCCTTGACATCGACTGGAACTGGTTAGTCGGTAATTGCCATGATCTTTTCGGGATCAGGCGCACGCCGTGTTTACCGACGATGCACCCAAGAAGTGGTATTTCGCTTGCAGCAAATATTTACTTCTTAAGATTTGCATACAACTTATGCTTTCGCATAAGTGTAAGAACTTGACGAACGTGAGTTTTATGAACTTCCACGTCCGTCTTTCTGTCCATGGCTCGGCTATGGACGAATGCATCGTCAAAATAACTCTGGCCGACTTCTCGCTACGGTCTTAACAGAGTCGTTACGCATCTCTAGAATGTTGCAGGAGCGTTACTAAGCCCCTGTGGCATTACTAGCGATTCCCAGAGCATCCTGCTGGGAGTGCTCACTGCTGTGTACTGGATGTCCCGCTCACGCATAACGATCTGATAATTCCCATCCATCAATTCATAGACGAAAAGATGGTACTCTTAGACATAACATCTATGATTACGTCTTTTCTAGGTATCGGCGTTTGATTCGGTACCGTTGCAGCATTCAGTTTATTGAATGCGTGCACTATCCGCCACCCTCCTGTGGCCTTCCGTACACAGAAGGTCGGAGAGCTATGTGGGGAGGTTGACTCCCTCACATGACCCGCTTTTAATCGATTGATAAAAAAATTATCGATCGCAAGTACTTGTTCACGAGGCAGTGGCCACTGCTTCATGACTCAGTACTTCGAGCCCGGTTTGAGCTTGATCTCATGTCGAGTGCCTTTATCCTTAGGCTACTCGCATGGAACTGTTTCAGGATATACCCCTGAATTCAATCAAAACCTTATATAAAGGATTTGTCGTAAGTGACTCCCAGGATTGAGTAGTATATCTCATCCGAGTCTTCACATCGAGGACACTTTGTCCATCGATGAGCTGCTGAGACCCGTTTGTTCTCTCCGAAAATTACCGTTGACCGTATGTCGGTTACGTATTCCGTTGCAGCATTCAGTTTATTGAATGCGAGCACTATCCGCCACCCCCCTGTGGCCTCTCGTACTCTGAAGGTTGGAGAGCTATGTGGGGAGGTTGACTCCCTCACATGACCCGCTTTTAATCGATCGATAAAAAAAATATCGATCGCAAGTACTTGTTCACGAGGCAGTGGCCACTGCTTCATGACACAGTACTTCGAGCCCGGTTTGAGCTTGATCTCATGTCGAGTGCCTTTATCCTTAGGCTACTCGCATGGAACTGTTTCAGGATATACCCCTGAATTCAATCAAAACCTTATATAAAGGATTTGTCGTAAGTGACTCCCAGGATTGAGTAGCATATCTCTTCATCCGAGTCTTCACATCGAGGACACTTTCGTCCATCGATGAGCTACTGAGAACCCGTTTGTTCTCTCGAAAAATCACCGCTGACCGTACATCGGTACGTATTCCGTTGCAGCATTCAGGTTATTGAATGCGTGCACTATCCGCCACCCTCCTGTGGCCGAGCTATGTGGGGAGGTTGACTCCCTCACATGACCCGCTTTACGCATATCTGCTCGATTCTACCACTATGCAGATCTCTCAAGAACTAATTGGGTTCTAGGGTTGGTAACTGAGTTATCTCCGAAGTTAACTTTGGAGGCGCATACAGATCAAGAGTATATGCGCCTACTCTTGATCCGTCATTAACCAAGACACTCAATGTCTCGGTTTCTTCCTGGGATTTATCCACAGGCTGCCGGGGGATTAATCCCTCGGGATTTAGAAGTCTAGTAACTTCTACCATTTGAGGGGAATTCTCCTCAAAGACGTGGGTTCTATACCCTCAACGTCTTCCGACTGTTATTGCGCTATCACAGTCAGGTCTTCTACGGTCGACTCTCTACTCGACCTAGGATCATCGTGTTGTCCATTTTAGACAACCGGTATCTTCCTTGAATGTCGCCCGCTAGGCGTACATTCATGTCTCAATCCACTCGGCCTGTTCGAGTGGTGGACCTTCGGCGCTGCCTGTGCATTAACACAGCCGCCGGCAGCTGACTCCACAGGGTGATTAGTAATCACGCTGTGATCTTGTGCACTCGTACTAACGACCGTACCACCAGTGAGGCCATCGCACTCACTCGTAGTACATCCACACGCTTGTGGACGCTCCAAGACGTTCATCAGATGGCCATCTGATGAAGAAGTGGTAGGCATCTTTACAAATCCATGCTGCAAGCTGATCCTTGGCTCATATTTCTGAGCCAAGGTAGACCTAGGATGACATCAAATTTGTCATTCAAATCCAGTACGATGGAATCATCATCGTACTGCAAATCTTTTAACGTGAAGTGAAATTTCACTACAAGTTTTATTTCTGTTATCGATGCGCCTGTCGCTAGACGCACCATCATCCTCGTTGGAAGGATGTCGCGCTCAGCATATTTGAGGCTACGACCCTCTAGCGACTGGTGCCGAATAAAATTATTCGACGCTCCACAGCCACTAGGGCTCTAAGTGACAAATCATTTGTCACTTTTAACTTCAAGGTGATGAGAGATTCCTCACTACCAGGTGCAGAGACACATAATGATTGTGCGTCTGTAGGAACTTTAGTCAAGAGATTTGTAAATTCTCTTGAGGTTGCTGGATCAGTAGGGCGTTGCGCCCCTACTGACCTTGACCATTTTTGGCGGTCCGCCTCACTGTTGCGATTTGGCAACAATGCCGGACTCGCGACCGTTGCCCTTTTTTGGCATTCGGTCCATAATCACGTTCAGTACCTCTCGGTACTGGGCGTGGTGCACTGCACTTAGGAGCGTAGTGTCCTAACTTCTGACAGCGATTGCATCTCTGCAATCTATTGTTGTTCTAAAAGCGAGGTTTCTCGCTTTCAACATAAGAGAGGTCCATAGGTTCTGGACCTCCCAGTTCGCGTCGTCTTGGAGGACGATAAGATGACAAACTAGATTGAGCCTGTCTCCATCTAAAGTCTTCCTGTTCCGCAACGGATATTGCTCCTTCAAGTGTATCCAGTTCCAAGCGGGAGGGGTGGGTTTTAGGGGACCATCCGTAAGACCTTGCATAAACACCGTAATCATGAACTGGGTTGTTCGTGATACAACTCGCTAAGAGTCGTATGTGCTGGGCATAAGCGTGAACATCACGCTTGCTTGCTTGAGTTTCAAAGCGCTGATCGAGCTCTGAAGTCAGCCCTAGGCGGTTCAAACGTCTGTTTGAGTCGGGTTTTAAAAGCCTCTAGCGACCCAAAGACGTATGAGTCGCGCAACTTAAGGCCCAATGCCCAAGTTTTGGCACGACCTGCCAGATTTGATTGAGCGAATGCGACTTGCATTTGCTCGTCGATGATGTGACGTGCCCTTATGGCATCGTCTAACTCGACAAACCATCTCAAGAGGGAGTCTTCTTCGACTCCCCTATACTTAGAGATGTCAATCTTTAAAGTTTCGGGACGACGCGTTTGCGTCATCCCAGGTACAGGGGTCTGTACCTGTTGTAATCTCAACAGTTCCGCCTGTTGAGAGCCTTGCTGATTCAGCAAGGCTACTTTTTCCTTCATCTCGTCAAGTTCATGTTGTATGAACTTGGCGATAGTTGAATGGAGGGCATCTCTGTCTAAGTTGGACAGTAATGCCAGGATTGCATCGTTTCCTACGGTCGAACTCATTCGTTCAACCGCACTCCTTTCTATATCACTTAGAAAGGAGTAGCTTTCAGGGGAAACGTGATGCGTATTCCCACTA
>NC_090627.1:1523862-1528895 GCF_004359215.1 Bremia lactucae
AGAGTTTCGGGACGACGCGTTTGCGTCATCCCAGGTACAGGGGTCTGTACCTGTTGTAATCTCAACAGTTCCGCCTGTTGAGAGCCTTGCTGATTCAGCAAGGCTACTTTTTCCTTCATCTCGTCAAGTTCATGTTGTATGAACTTGGCGACGGTTGAATGGAGGGCATCTCTGTCTAAGTTGGACAGTAATGCCAGGATTGCATCGTTTCCTACGGTCGAACTCATTCGTTCAACCGCACTCCTTTCTATATCACGTAGAAAGGAGTAGCTTTCAGGGGAAACGTGATGCGTATTCCCACTACCATCTAACATGTCCATGTTAAATGTGGGAAATGTGGTCCTAGGACGGACTACAAAGTGCTACCGGTGCATCGGGGCACTATGACTTGTACTGTTTCAGTACAAGTCCACTTCACACTGCTTCAGTTGTGAGTGGTGCCTTACGTTAGGTGACGTACACTGTACGTGCACAGGAAGACTTCTCTTAAGACAAGTAGACTTAAGAGGGTAAAATGAAAACTGTATTAAATATAGTCAAGTGTATCTTAATCTATCTTTGTAAATGCTAACTTAACTATAACCTAATACTAAACATGTAAATGAATTCTTATCTTTATCTTATTCGTAACTCTCTTTGATTACTCCTAAAGCTGATTAGTCTGCGGAATAAATAGATATAATGTTCTATACCTATTTATGGATAAGAATTCTGAATATTACTATATAAAGTAATATACTCCAAGTATTATCTACCTTTTGGATAATATATTAATTAACAACCTTTAAGTGTTAATTTAATGTAACGATACACCCCATTACAGTACCGGTTCAAACGCCGATACCTAGAAAAGACGTAATCATAGATGGTATGTCTAAGAGTACCATCTTTTCGTCTATGGATCTGATGGATGGATTTTATCAGATCCTTATGCGTGAACGGGACATCCCGTACACAGCAGTGAGCACTCATAGTGGGTCTCTGGGCATGGATAGTAATGCCACAGGGGCTTAGTAACGCCCCTGCAACATTCAACAGATGCGTAACGAATCTGTTGAGACCGGTGCGAGAATTTGCACCGAGTTATTTTGACAATGTATTCGTCTATAGCCGGCCATGGACGGAAAGATGTGTGCTCCTACGAGACTTGATGGTTTGCCTGGTTTTTGGTCTCGTCTCATAAAAATGCTTTTTGCGAGATAAAAAATAGTTTCGTCAATTTAGATGACATCTGTGTTCTCCACCAGTTTGGACGCACGCGTTGAACATTTTCGAATTCTTTTTGAGGTTCTTCGAAGTAAAAAGTTATTCTGTCATCAGTCTAGATGTCATTATGGCAGTCGAAAATGAAGTTTCTTGGACATATATTTTTGGCTAAAAGACCTACCGTGGACACTCGCAAGACAAAAGCCATCGCAAAGTGGCCGATTCCTACCAACCAGAAACAACTTTTCTGGGTTTGGCTGGTTATTATCGTCGTTTCATTCGTGAATACGCAACTCTTGCGTTGCCTGTTGGTTCTCTTGTCACGAAGGATCATGTTTGGGACTGGTGGGATGAGCAGACTCGTGCTTTTGAGCAAATCAAGAACGCACTTCAAGACGCTCCTCTGTTGAAAAAATACCTGATCATGACAAACGTTTTCTTGTGACCACTGGTGCCTCTGGCTATTGTATTGGTAGTGTTCTCTCAAATATATTCTGGTTATTATCGACGCATTGCCTTTTTTTCTAAGAAGTTGGGAATTTATGAGCGTAATTGGCCGACGCATGGAAAAGAACTTTTCCGCGATTGAGCTTGCACTGAAAAAGTGGCTTCATTACCTCTATGATCGTGAATTTGACATCTATACCGACAACAGTGCATGCAAATGGATTTTGCATCATCCGAAACTTTCGTTAAAGCTGGCTCGTTTTTTGACGTTCTTTTCGCAGCTTACATTCAAGCTGCATTACGTTAAAGGCTATTTAAATGTGATTGCTGATGCTTTATCACGTCAACCTTTGGATGAGTCAGTGTAAACTATGATTCTTCAACAGTGCGCTACTTCCACTCAAGTAAATCCACTAATTGCAGTCGACTTAACCACTGTATCGGATGATCATCATCACACTTTCATTTTATTGGGGAGGAAGGTGCTTCTAGCAGTTCTACTCCTATCGATTTACAGCTTACTCACGACAAAGGACATGTACAGCTCCACCATTCTAGTTCTGTTAACGCTATCGAGCCTTCATTTGTTGCTGCCAATGTGACACAACAATCTCACAATTGGAGCTCGCTTGGTTGGTCTAATTTGGTTTGCAAGGAATCAACCGATAGAGATCGTACTTGTCCCGATTTCGCTGAACAATTCAAGCATCCTGATTCAGTATTTGTCAAACACAATGATTTGCTATTCGTCAAGGCGCAAACGATGATGCGTGTGTGTGTCTCTAACACAAAGCATAATTACCTGCGAACTTCCATTATCGCATGCTTTCGTGACTCCAACATCGTCGCGCATCCTGGTGCTCAACGCACATTTTTATGCATCGCTCACTGGTATCATTGGCCTACGTTAAATCAAGATGTTCGAGATTACGTGAAAAGTTGTGAAACATGCACTCGCTGACAGCACAGCAACGCTCGCAAGAATGGCAAAATGATCACAATTCCTAGTGTTGATTCGTTTTCTCTATGGATTTATTACAGGATTACATAACTCATATGGTTTTGATGCTATCATGACAGCTGGTAACAAATTGTTCAAACGTCAACAAAATCGTGCATGCAATCGCACCGAAGATGCTCAAACGACAGCTTTTCATTTCTTTGACTGTGTCGTTCGTCATCATTGTTTACCATCAATTATTTTCAGCGATCAAGATTCTAAGTTTGACTCAAAGAATTGGTCTTCTTTGGCTAAATTGATGTGAATTCATCTACTCATGACATATTTTTATCGTGTGCACGCTGACGGACAAACAGAACGTCAGAATCTAACTCAAGAAGACGCTCTACGCTGTATGATATTGTATCATGGACGTGATTGGTCTGAAAATATCGAAACAATTGAGCATGCCCATGCTACTCTCGTCAATGCATCGACTGGTGTATTGGGCTAAAGTTGCCCTAATGTTACACAGTCCCCATTAAGTACGCTTTGTATTGAGTGGATGAATTACTCCCAATACCAAAAATCAGGTGCAACATGGAATTGCTGAGTATGCAAAACATTTTCAGGACCGTCGTCAAGAGATCATTGATCTTGTAACGGGCTAGAGTTGCCCTAATGTTACACAGTCCCCATTAAGTACATTTGGTACTTAAGGGGATGGTCAATTACTAAATAATAGTGATATCTAAAGAGATAATATTTTAATTGGTAAAAATATGTATTTGTATTTAATTCTATTAAATATAAATCAGTCTGAAAATTACTTCCTACTTGGTAAGTGCGCACGAGGACACGGATTACCGCTCCCGTGACGACACTTTACCAGAGTTCTTAGTATGTTGGGTGAGGTCGCTTGCGCGCCCACCACAACTACCTCACTGCACGCAAGAGAAGCAGGTACAACCGCTTCCTCGCTGTGCTAGGGTGTGTGCTTAAGTAGAGCGTGGCCGCATTACGACGTGCCCGCCTACAGGAGTTGTGTCATGCTGGTCGTCCAAATTTCATGCACGCTGCCTGCGATGGCCACGTCAGCTTGCTGGAACGTCACGCTGTTACGTTGCAACCACAAGCTGGTGATGCATATGCTGCTCAGGATTTGCCATATGCGTTTCCACACGGCCGTGAATGCAGCCACTGTTATGGCAACGGGGCACTGCGACTTGTACGTCTTCAGTACAAGTCCACTTCGAACTGCTTCAGTTGCAAGTGGTGCCTTACGTTACTTCACGTACACTAGTACGTGCAAAGGAAGACTACTCTTCAAGACAACTACTGTAACAAGGCACAACGACTTGTACTGCTTCAGTACAAGTCCACTTCGCCCTGCTTCAGTTGCAAGTGGTGGCTTACGTCACGTACTCTAGTACGTGCAGAGAAAGACTTCTCATTAAGGTAACTAGCTTTAAGAGGGTTAAATGAAAACTGTATCAATATAATTAAGTATCTCTTCTTTCTATCTGTTTACTCTAACTTTATTATAACTAATACTAAACATGCAACTGAATACTTATCTTCTCTTATCTGTCTCTCTCTTTTATTTATCTCTACAGCTGATTAGTCTGCGGAATAAATAGATATAATGGTCTATACCTATTTATGAATACAAAATCTGAACATTACTACATAAAGTAATATCCTGCAAATATTCTTTACCTTTTAGATAATATATTTATTAACAACCTTTAAGTGTTAATTTCATGTAACGATACAACCCCTTACATCACCCCTCCCTTAAACGACAATCACTTTGACTGTAATTGGATGGAGTGGTCACTATGTGACCACTTAATTTAAAAATGATGTTGATTGGGCAGAATTATCATTTTAAATTCCCTCGCATGAAGAGCAAATTCATGCGGGGTGTTGATAGTGCTGCGCCTTTTCGGCTGCGGTTCATGCAGCCGCGGGTGACGCACTGTTATCTCTTGCCGCAGACGGAACGTCGCCGTAGTATCTTATACTCGCGCAACACTAGATGTTGCGGGTGCACGTAGTGATTCACCACGTGAATACGACCCCTCTTTGGAGGTCGACTACGAATGCGTGTCGGACGAAATGACCGACTCGGGGAGAATAGAACAGTCGCCTGATAGACATCAGGCGGCTGACTATGAGCCTTCGAAGGAGAGGACTCATTCTGATAGTTTAGTCTATTTGGCTCCGACGATGAGGATGATTCCTCATCGCCCGTTCGATCTCCCATACGGTCACCTGCACGTGTTTCTGTGCAAGGTGATGACGATGGCGTAAGCCATCGTAAGAAAAGTTATTGTGGTACACCTGCTTCAGTGGGTACCACTCAGGGGAGTGAAAAAGACAATAAAATGTCTCATCTCGCCCCTGAAAAGAAGCCATGGCTTTTGCCAGAAAGGCT
>NC_090627.1:1528995-1555304 GCF_004359215.1 Bremia lactucae
AGCGTAGTGAGAAGAAACAGGGGGTACAGTACCACCCATGATTTCTTTCACACGCAAACGGGCGAAATTAATTCGCTGCGACCGCTGTTTCATCACATCGGAATGCGGATGAATGAGGCGCAGGAATTCCGCCTCGTATTGGTCGGGCGTTTCATTTGAACGCAACACGACCGAAATCGGGAAAATACGCCCAAGCGATTATCCCTGAGCCTTCCATGATTGAAAGACGCCATAATAATTATGTGCGTCTACAAGAGCGCGCTTTAGGAGCGACGCTCTAGGCCCGTTTAAACGAGGCCATATAGATGGAGGGGGCATCTTTGGAATGCCACCCGTCACATAGCCACGATCTAAACGGAGCACGTTCACGTGTCGTCGGCGGAGCTTTAGGCTCCGATTCCTCTATGTCAGAACCATTATGGATTATGGTCTGAGCATAAGGCGAAAACTTGTGGTTATACCCAACAGAGAAGCGGCTGCGCCTTTATGGGCAGCGCTCTCATTACCTGTCGCTGCGCTTTCCAGCGCAGACGATGGGACAGCATTCGTAAATGATGCTGTCTCCATGTTGTGAGCCAGGAGAGAAGTTTGGATGGGCAATGATGCCGCATCATCACTTCTCATGAGCTCGTTGTCCGCATCACTACTATGAGGTGACGGCAACGGTGTCGACTCATTGTAGTCGACAATGAGCGACGGATCAACATCCTCACTGTTAAAGTGGGATGGATCCCTTAGCCCTGTTAACGCGACAGCCGCAGTGGCTGTCTGCGTTCCGACTAAGGCATTAGACGCAGCCGGCGAATTAACGCGGCGCGTGCGCTTAGTGCGAGGTTGTGTGGGCGTCTTCGCAGACGACCCACCAACGTGGCCCCTTTTAGGTGGCATCTTGGGCGCCGTGTATGAAAACACGTGCGCTAGAGTGATCGAGTGAACTAGCGGCGCGAAAAGCTGCTCGCAGTTCCTCTCTCCTCTTTGACGAATTTAGAAATGTAAATTCGTTCTTAAAGAGGGTGATGGTGTAACAAGCTAAAGTTGCCCTAATGTTACACAGTCCCCGTTAAGTACACTTGGTACTTAAGGGGATGGTCAATTACTAAATAATAGTAATTAGACCCAGCACTCGGGTGTGGTGCACATTTGTGACCAACCCTTGTGGATGTGATGCACATGGGTGCATTCACATTAGGAGGGATGACGCCCAGCGTCATCCGTTACGCGAGGTATCTAGAAAGATACGCTCGCAATACATATTAAATGATATCTATAGAGATAACATTTTAATTGGTAAAAATAGGTATTTGTATTTAATTCTATTAAATATAAATCAGTCTGAAAACTACTTCGTACTTGGTAAGTGCGCACGAGGAGACGGATTAACGGATTACCGCTCCCGTGACGACACTTAACCAGAGTTCTTAGTGTGTTGGGTGAGGTCGCTAACGCGCCCACCACAACTACCTCACTGCACGCAAGAGAAGCAGGTTTAACCGCTTCCTCGCTGTGCTAGGGTGTGTGCCTAAGTAGAGCGTGGCCGCATTACGACGTGCCCGCCTACAGTCACCGCCGATTTCAAGAAGCGGCAATAAGAAGTCAAGTCCGGGAGGATGTAGCAACGTACCATCTATGTGGTGGGTTAGCAAAGTATCTGTGTGATTGTTCTGCATGCTTTTATACATAATTTCAGAGTGTTAGACAGCTGGATTAGCCAAACAATATGTGAACCAGGATTCTCTAAATAATTCAATATCGCTTCCAATTTTATCTAAAATCAATAACAGCTCGCCCCATACGAGGTCCTCTACACGGGCCACTTAGGGTCGTCTACCACCTCTACTTTCTACTGCTGGTTTTACACAGCGCATGACACTTAAAAAAACAGCAACTTTAGTGGCCCTGCAAGAATCGCTAAGGCTTGGCCTTGATACAAATTACACAGCAACGAAGCTTGGAAACTTATAGTATGCCCTAAGCTTCCCTCCACAAGTCTCCGATTTTTTTAATCTGAACTTTTCATGTTGCAGTAGTATCACAAAAGTCTTCTAAATTTTGGCATTTTGCCAACCGAGCATGACACTTAAAATCAGCGACTTTATTGGCCCTGCAAGAATCACTATGGCTCGGCCTCAATACAAATTACACGTAAAAGAAGCCTAGCCTTCCCGTCACAAGTCTCGAATTTTTATAATCTTAACTTTTTATTGAGCAGTAGCATCGCAAAAGCCTTCTAAATTTTAGGATTTTGCCTAGGCCGACAAATTTTGGCCGCCTACAAATATTAGTTTTATCGTGACAAATATTATTTTTCGCAGAAAACCGTCAATATACTGACAAAAAAGGTATTCATCTTGTCATAACCGCCACGTACATAAAAAAGAATTGGGTACACGTCGGTGTGATTTGCACCTTTTCATTGCATAGTCTGCTGCCTTTCCGGTGAGATCTTTCCGGTAAACGCCCATGTATCGTAAAGCTTTTCGTGAGTCAGATTGATGGTTAAAGTTTGAAGCGGGGATGATGATTTCATCGTACTAGATTTTGATGGCACATTTAATGTCATCCTAGGATTACCATGGCTCAGAATGAAGGAGCCATGCATAACTGGCTGCATCAAGCTGTAACGATGTTCGTCTCTCGTTCGTCAGATGGCCACCGGATGAACGTCTAGATGCGTCCACAAGCGTGGGGATGTCCTACAAGTCCTCTCTTGTGGTAAAGTCATTTGCACGACTGCGCAAGACCTCAGTGGGAATACCATCACACTGTGGAGTAAGATCCCAACGGCTGTGCACAAGCAGAGGCAGCGTCGAAGCTTCACCAGTGTGATGGGGACATAGTACTGACAGCTACAGGCAGCGTCGAAGTTCGACCAATTGAATAAGTTGAGCAGTAAGAAAGAAGGATGCTTGTTTAAACGACAATTTCCAAAACTTTTTGAAACGCGTGTCCATAAGAGACAGTGCGAATGTCCTAGAATGACTGGATGCTTGATATGATCTTAGACGATCACGCTGTGGTTGCGCAACCACAGCTAGAAATTTTTTGGGGAGGTTACTCCCCAAGTAAATAAGGGATTAAGTCCGACAAAACCTTGAAAGAATAGGTTTTGATAAACCTGAGGGAATCGGCTCCCAGGAACTCTTATTATTAGGTTTCAAAGAAGAAACGAAGACAATGAATATCTTTGCTAACAACGAATCAAGTGCAGGCGCTTATGCACTTGATCTGATAGCGCCTCTGAAGTTAATTTGGAGATAGCTCAATTGCCAACGCTCGAATCTAAACGATTCCCGCGTGATCTGCGTAGTGCAACGTCAAGCAGGTCTGCATACTTATCACAGATGGGTGAAAGCGTCCTCGATGGGAAGACTCAGATTATACATTTTCGTCTCAAACCTGGAAGTCGTTAAAATCAAATTCTCTATAAAGATTTGATTGAATTCAAGGATGTGTTCCCGATTCGGTATCGTGCGAGTTGCCTAAGGATAAGGAACTAGACACACAATCGACTTGATTCCAGGTTCGAAATACTGTGTCATGAAGCAGTGGCTACTGCCTCTTGAAAATTATTACCGATTAAAAAATTCTTTGCCGATCGCTTGGCAGCGGACCATGTGAGGGAGTCAACCTCCCCATATAGCTCTGCGACCTTCCATGTGCGCAAAGTAACAGGAGAGTGGTGGATTGTGTATGTGCCAGTAAATTGATCTCTGCAACGGTAACAGCTCAATCGCCGATACCGAGAAAAGTCCTGAACCTTGACGGTTTGTCAAATATTAGTGAATAAATCGGATGAATAGATTGTATCAGATTCTCATGCGTGAGCAGGATATTTCGTTCAAGACAGTGA
Organism: Bremia lactucae; assembly: GCF_004359215.1. NCBI lineage: Eukaryota > Oomycota > Peronosporomycetes > Peronosporales > Peronosporaceae > Bremia > Bremia lactucae. The sequence continues at coordinate 1,532,846 of NC_090627.1, forward strand.
GCTAGCCCAAGCGAAATGATATGGGAGTGTTTAATTATGCAACAGGGGCTTCGTATTGCCCCTGCAACATTTAACAGATCTGTAACCAATCTGTTAAGATCGGTACGGGATTTTGCACCAAGTTATTTTAATGACGTCTTCATTCTTAGCAGAGTCATGACCGGAAAGTTGGACGGTGAAGTACATCGTACTCGCGTCCGAAAGGTTCTTACACTAATGCGTACGCATAAGTTGTATGCAAATCTCAAGAAGTGTATATTCGCTGCAAGCACAATACCACTTCTTAAGTGCATCGTGGGTTAACACGGTGTACGCCTTGATCCAAAAAATATCAAGGCGATCACCAACTAGCCTGTGCCTCGGCTTGGCGGCGTACTTTCATAAGCCTCACGCAATTATGCCAAATGACATATTTCTTTTTTGTTGAAGAAACATGTAAAGTGGTCATGGAAATTTAGCACTGGCTAATTTGAGTGTCTATCTGCTAGGAGACTTAGCTGAGTGTCTATCTCCTAGGAGACTTAGCCAGTGCAAATTTCACGGCAAAGTGTTTCTTGTCTGCACTGGATACTTGCGTTCAGCTGGTGAAGCTGACGCGGTTGATAAAAGACGGCGAGCTCTGCGCCGCCTGTGACATATTGCATCAACGCACAGCCGATTGCAAAATCGGTAGCGTCACAGATCACATGAAATGATCTGTCTTGGTCCGCAATCGCCAGGATCGGCGATACGCTTTGCTTGATACCCTCAAAGGAACGCTGACAATCAGCGTTCCATGACCACTTTACATGTTGCTTCAACAAAAAAAGAAATAAGTCATTTGGCATAATTGCGTGAGAACTTATAAAAGTACGCCGCCAAGCCGAGGCACAGGCTAGTTGGTGATCGCCTTGATATTTTTTGGATCAAGGCGTACACCGTGTTAATCCACGTTGCACCCAAGAAGTGGTATTATGCTTGCAGCGAATATGCACTTCTTGAGATTTGCATACAACTTATGCTTACGCATTAGTGTAAGAACCTTTCGGACGTGAGTACGATGTACTTCACCGTCCAACTTTCCGGTCATGACTCTGCTAAGAATGAAGACGTAATTTAAATAACTCGGTGCAAAATCCCGTACCGATCTTAACAGATTGGTTACAGATCTGTTAAATGTTGGAGGTGTGTTACTAAGTCCCTGTGGCATAAACTAGCTACTCGCATATTAATCCACTAGGGGTGCTCACTGCTGTGAACAGGATAACCTGTTCGCGCATAAGAATCTAATAGAATCCATCCATAAGATCATTTGATGAAAAGATCGTAACTCTTTGATATACCATCAATGATTACGCCTTGTCGTGGTATCGGCATTTGAGCCGGTACCGTTGCAGCGCCAAAATTACTGAGCGCATTCACAATTCGCCACTCGCCTGTTGCTTTACATACAGAGAAGGCCGGAGCTATGTGGGGAGGTTGACTCTATCACATGGTTTGCTGCCAAGCGATCGGCAAAAAATCTGTCGAACGCAAATACTTGTCCACGAGGTAATGACCACTGCTTCAGATTACAGCATTCGATCCCTTGGATTAGGTCGGTTTCGTGTCGAGTGCCTTTATCCTAAGACAATTTGCTCGGTACGGACTCAGGTATTACATCCTTAAATTCGATCAAGTCCTTGTATAATGGACTGGGACGCCAGCGATTTGTAAGTATGCTAATATTCGAATATCGGCCACGTAGTTGTCATCTGTGACAAGTACCGCGATCACTTGACTTTACCACTACGCAGATCACACAAGGACCGTTTTGGTTATAGCGTTGGCAATTGAGCTAGCTTCGAAGTTAAATTCGGAGGCGCTATCGGATCAATTGTATCAGCACCTACACTTGACCCGTTGTTCACTAAGACTTTTAATGTCCCAGTTTCCTCTTTGGAACTTTTCTTAAAGATACTGGACAAGCCTTTGAACACAGGTTTCTGGGGAATTACTCCTGCAGATTCTTGGGGATTAATTCCCTCAGGTTTTATTTGGGGGATATCCTTCCCAACTGCCTCTAGCTGTGGTTGCGCAACCACAACGAGATCCTCTACGATCGACCCATCACGCGATCTAGGACTTTCTCACTGTCTCATGCAGACAGCCATTTAAAAATCTTGGCTGTTGCTTCTGTAGCAAACTATCTTGTTTCGTACCCCGAAACTTATTCGAGTGGTCAAACTTCGACCATGCGCACAGCCATTGGGATCTAACTCCACATTGTGATGGGTATTTACACTGAGGTCTTGTGCAGTCGTGCAAACGACAGAATCAAAATAAAAGCCATGCATTCATTTGTAGGACATCCTCACGCTTGTAGACGCTCCAAGATGTTCATCAGGTGGTTATCTGAGAACGAGAAACAGGCATTGTCACGGCTAGATGATTCCAGTTTATTCATGGCCTACATTCTGAGCCATGGTAATCCTAGGGTGTGATCCAAATCACAATGTTGATCGGGCTCGTCAAACGAGGCGAACGGGATCTTTCCTCCTCCTCCACATCCATTGATGGATTCAGGTGGTAAGAAACGGTTTCTGTTTAAAGTTTCTTGAGCCACCGTGAGGCAAAGGAGATTCGAACGAGTTATTTCGTTCGAAACCAGCTATCAGCCGACCGACTCCTCCCACCACGAACAGGACTCGACGAGCGATGATCGTCGCGAGTAACGCGGATTCCTCAGCTTTATCTTTCCCGAAAAGTCCAAGCGCGTCTTCAGGCGTTCATAACCCTATACAATTAGATAAATATTGTATTGTTTATGTATTGGATATCAACTACACGTTTTTTAAATGTTACAGTTGCGCCTGTTCTTAAGCGCACTGTCACTTCTCGTTAAAGGGATATCGCGCTTAGTCTGCGATCTTTTAGCAATTGGCGTCGGATGAAATTGTTCGACGCCCCACTATCGACTAGGGACCTTAGTGGCAAATTATTTTTCACTACATTTTTCAAGGTGATGAGGTCATCCTCATCACCTGGGGCAGCAAGCAGCACACAATATTTGTGTGTGAGGAGAAACTTTCGTCAAAAGTCTGCAAATTCTTTCGACGTTACCGGATCAGTAGGGTGCTTCGCACCTGCTGACCCCGACCGTTTTTTTAGGATCCGCCTCGCCGTTGTGGTTTCTCAACAGCGTCGGATCCGCATCATCCGCTGTTCCTAGCGGGAAATCGATCGCTTCGCTCGGTGTTTTTAGGCAGGCACTACACTCATAGGCGTAGCGGCCCGTCTTTTGACAGCGATTGCAAATTTGCAATTGTCTGGGACTTGAAAAGCGAGGTTGTTCGCTTTCCGTATACGAGAGTTCCATAGGTTCTGGACCTCCGTTTTCTTGTCGTCTTTTTGGACGATAAGCAACAATTTGGGTGTAGGTCTTTTTAACATAAAAGTTCTCCTGTTCTGCAAGAGATGTCGCTTGGTCTACCGTTTTAAATTTGAGCCGGAATAGGTGAGTCATGACAGAACTGTCTGCAAGACCTTTATTAATTACCTATTAAATGACTTACGATACTGCTTACAAGGTATCGTGTGTGTTGGGCATAAGCTTTAAGGTCGCACTTGTCCTGCTTCAAATCCAGGAGCTTTGATCGAGCCCTAAACTTGGCACGTGGTGGCTCGAAGTTTAGCATGAGCCGGCTCTTAAATACCTCATACGACCCAAAGACATGGGTCATGAAGCTTGACTTTCAGGGACCAGGATTAGCACGTCCGGCTATGTCAGACATGCGATATTCAGTTGCGTGATAGCCTTCTTGACGTTCTCGAAAGCTCCCTCCTTCTTTATCCAACATGTTTATGTTGGATGAAACGTGCGTACGCTATTAAACAGACAACGACGTGCTACCAGGTGTAACGGAACAACACTCCTTTGCTAGTATACTACTCAACCTACACTGATTAAAGTGAAGGTGCGGCGCCTCGACTACTTCACGTACACGACGTGCAGAAAAGGTTCTAAGTAGCCAGAAGTCTTAGCTACTGAAAGCAAAATCTAAGTTTTTAGAATTTCGAAAAAATAAAACTGTTAAACAAAAATATAAATATGTTTATGTTCCTACGTAACGATCTTCTATCTACTTCTGACTCTATTATATTAATAACTAACTATTTATGGCGCCTACTTGCGCACCGCACAATCGTGTCTTGTGACGATTGGCGGAGTTGATTCAAACTTAAGTCAATCATTAATAGAACTGATGTCTTATTGCGTCAATATTACCATATTTGGTAATATTGGAACTATTAAGTCAAAATGAATAAAGATTATAATTTTGTATTCTTTAATTATTTCCTCTTATATATAATAATATTAAATGATATATATGAAACGGACACCCCGTTACGGTAAGCATGTAATATACTTTTCAATTTGCTAGCTACCCAACAAGTCAACACCAAGAATAACCCCAACTCCAAACCCATCCCAGTTCCTGCTTTCCTATCCCAATCGAGACTTTAGCGGGTGCATCCCGTCCTGTCGTCAGTGAGCTGTTGTCTATCACAACTGGCCCCACTGCTAGTGTGGTGCTTAGTATTCAGTCGGATACTACGGCTGACCTTTCCCATCCATAGCTTTGGCTGAGACTGGCTTTCTCTCTGGCGGCCTGACAGAAACTCAATCTGGCGCATCTCAGGAGCAGATGGCTTCCGAGGATGTGTTGATCGAAGCTACGTTGACCGGGCACGTCTCCCATATGGAAGCCTTAGAGGAGGACGAGGCGAAGGGGACAGTAGTGCTACCTGACGCTGCTGCCTCACCTCCATCTGTGGATCCCATGCCTCCGATGGCGGACGTGCTATCGCAAGGAGAACATCTTCGTCGTGATAGCGCCGAAACTGATGCTGCGAGATGTCGGGTGGAGACGCCTAAGCCTCTCGCTAATGACATCGAATGGATCGAACGTCAGTACGCTGCTGGTGGCGACTGGTCGTTCATCGTATCTCGCATGGATCAAGCTCGACCATACGTTCTTCCTTGTACGAAGTATGACAATGGTCATCGACACCGGACGGGCTCGCGCGAAAACTCCGCTTCAGAAGATCATAGCCTCGCTATCAGGAAGAAGAATGGCAACGCTTCTCTGGAAGCACTCTTTGGAAGACACGAGGTCGATCAGATTCTCCAAGCTTCCAGGAGGCAACCTCCGCGTGAAGACGAAGTCGCAGGAGGCTTGTCTGCAACTTGAGCACACCAAGGTGAACATCCTTGGTAGTGTCTACATGTTCAAGGAGCTTGAAGTCATTGGCGACAAGTACTTCTTCAACATCTCGAATGTCGACTTGGAAATCGATACCGGCTTGATCCTGCGGCACTTGATCCTGTTTTGGTGTAAGCCCGTATATGACACCTTTCGCGAAGTGAACCATGCGACTGGCATCACCTCGACAACTTGGCGAGTGTGCTTCTTGTCGAGTTCATGTCCCAGTGGACTGTTGGTGAATGGCAGTGTCTGTGACCAACTGTTGTTTGAGAGAGCCAACTTTTACTAGCACACGGAAGGAATTCACCGTTCGTATTAAAGCGCCTACCGTTTGGCTATCACTCGCATCATGGCATTAATCTGGGCAAGACTGACAGCGTCTTTCCACCGCCTGAAGCGGTGCCTGAGACTGCTCGATAACAGCAGTGTTCGAAACCGCGAACATATGCGCAGGCTATGACTGCACCTTCGTCTACACGTACAAGTCCGCCGACGATGCCTAAAGAGACCTCTTTTTAAAAGGCAGTCAAAGACCAAAAGAAACGAGAAGGCCGGTCCTAATAGGGGTTCTGCATGGCAAGCCAGCAACTATCCAACAACTTACAGTGACGAAGGATAACCACTCCAGTGTAATGTCGATTTCGACTTTTCAAGGCTCCACTGGAGCGGCCACTCCGCCTAGTAGCCCTAACGCCTGGAAGAAAACATGCTGCTACTGACCAACGTGGTGGATATTAGCTTCATCTCCCGTCCAATCAAGAAGAAGCGCGGTCGCAACGCGATTGACTTCTCCAACATGCAGGTCAAGTCCCCGCTGGATGGTATCACCACCTCCAACTACTTCCACGCTCTCCAGACAATGGAGGCAAAGTTCGAGTCGAGAATTTTTTGACTGCCGAGAAGCAGTTCGGAATTCTATATCAGGTGCTGTCTGTGGATGTGACGCGTCCCGACGACATGAAGACCTCGACTGAGTCTTCCTTTTTCGTCAAGAAGCATCATACGAAGATCAAGCGGGAAATCAAAGCGTTTTCAGTCCTTGAAGTGGCTAAATTGATGCTGAGCGGCGAGAATACGGCGCTGCTCAACATCCTCCCTGATTGTCTGGCGAATGCAGATGCACAGGTCGTTGGTGTGTGTAAGCTTCTCGAGAAAATTACGAAATCTGATCACATCACCAAGAAGGCGGCCGCTGAGTGTCTCGCCTTCAAGATCGCTTTGTCGTTGAAAATGGCAGCGAATAATCAGGATATAGCGGAGGTTGCCCTCATCCGGGTGCTATGTACAACGCAGTCCAATGTCGATATTACATTCAGTACGAAGCGGGAGAAGCTGACAGGCTTATCGGTCCCATCCAAACGCGACGATATCTTTATGGTATGTGCCAAGTGGTGGACGTCATCGAGTGCGATCACAGAGCTATTTCGTGCATTAAAGGGTTTGGGCATGTTCGAGCTCATTCTCATGCCCATCGCGCCAACCATCTTCTCTAACGATCATTGGATCCAGTATCTCACTGATCGACCAGTCCAGTGGATCCTGGCGCACCACACGCGACTGCTTCACCCAAATACCCTAATTTCTCTCTTGCGGTCTGAGCTTGGTGCTCACTGCATAAAGCAATGGCCGGAGGTTCGATGGCAGGTCCGCTTCTTGACGAATCGAGCAGCTTCGGCAGCTCGACGGGTTTTATCCGGACGAAGCTTTAGTGCTGCAGCCTTAAGTCCTTACTGACGGCGTTGTAATGATAGCAGGAGACTTGGCCACTCATTGCTAAAGCCTCTTCATCTACCACGCAATATAAGAGATCTTACCAAGAACACGAACGGCATCAAGAATGGACATATTTTCTCGCTCTCAAAGTACTCTGTCTGATGTATCCAAGAGACCAACCAAGTTTGGCGACCGCAAGCATCTCGCCAATTTTAAGTTTCATCTCGACTCGAGCTTCAAGCACAAGGTCTTTGTCTTAGACTTCAACCCGCAGCTTCAACGAGCCGGCACGTGAATGTAGCAGTGGCGTGCTCACCGTGCTGCGATCCGACTTTCGTGGCTCCAGCTCTGCGGTTGAGATCCCCAGCCTCTCAGTCNCACTTCTTGAGATTTGCATACAACTTATGCTTACGCATTAGTGTAAGAACCTTTCGGACGTGAGTACGATGTACTTCACCGTCCAACTTTCCGGTCATGACTCTGCTAAGAATGAAGACGTAATTTAAATAACTCGGTGCAAAATCCCGTACCGATCTTAACAGATTGGTTACAGATCTGTTAAATGTTGGAGGTGTGTTACTAAGTCCCTGTGGCATAAACTAGCTACTCGCATATTAATCCACTAGGGGTGCTCACTGCTGTGAACAGGATAACCTGTTCGCGCATAAGAATCTAATAGAATCCATCCATAAGATCATTTGATGAAAAGATCGTAACTCTTTGATATACCATCAATGATTACGCCTTGTCGTGGTATCGGCATTTGAGCCGGTACCGTTGCAGCGCCAAAATTACTGAGCGCATTCACAATTCGCCACTCGCCTGTTGCTTTACATACAGAGAAGGCCGGAGCTATGTGGGGAGGTTGACTCTATCACATGGTTTGCTGCCAAGCGATCGGCAAAAAATCTGTCGAACGCAAATACTTGTCCACGAGGTAATGACCACTGCTTCAGATTACAGCATTCGATCCCTTGGATTAGGTCGGTTTCGTGTCGAGTGCCTTTATCCTAAGACAATTTGCTCGGTACGGACTCAGGTATTACATCCTTAAATTCGATCAAGTCCTTGTATAATGGACTGGGACGCCAGCGATTTGTAAGTATGCTAATATTCGAATATCGGCCACGTAGTTGTCATCTGTGACAAGTACCGCGATCACTTGACTTTACCACTACGCAGATCACACAAGGACCGTTTTGGTTATAGCGTTGGCAATTGAGCTAGCTTCGAAGTTAAATTCGGAGGCGCTATCGGATCAATTGTATCAGCACCTACACTTGACCCGTTGTTCACTAAGACTTTTAATGTCCCAGTTTCCTCTTTGGAACTTTTCTTAAAGATACTGGACAAGCCTTTGAACACAGGTTTCTGGGGAATTACTCCTGCAGATTCTTGGGGATTAATTCCCTCAGGTTTTATTTGGGGGATATCCTTCCCAACTGCCTCTAGCTGTGGTTGCGCAACCACAACGAGATCCTCTACGATCGACCCATCACGCGATCTAGGACTTTCTCACTGTCTCATGCAGACAGCCATTTAAAAATCTTGGCTGTTGCTTCTGTAGCAAACTATCTTGTTTCGTACCCCGAAACTTATTCGAGTGGTCAAACTTCGACCATGCGCACAGCCATTGGGATCTAACTCCACATTGTGATGGGTATTTACACTGAGGTCTTGTGCAGTCGTGCAAACGACAGAATCAAAATAAAAGCCATGCATTCATTTGTAGGACATCCTCACGCTTGTAGACGCTCCAAGATGTTCATCAGGTGGTTATCTGAGAACGAGAAACAGGCATTGTCACGGCTAGATGATTCCAGTTTATTCATGGCCTACATTCTGAGCCATGGTAATCCTAGGGTGTGATCCAAATCACAATGTTGATCGGGCTCGTCAAACGAGGCGAACGGGATCTTTCCTCCTCCTCCACATCCATTGATGGATTCAGGTGGTAAGAAACGGTTTCTGTTTAAAGTTTCTTGAGCCACCGTGAGGCAAAGGGGATTCGAACGAGTTATTTCGTTCGAAACCAGCTATCAGCCGACCGACTCCTCCCACCACGAACAGGACTCGACGAGCGATGATCGTCGCGAGTAACGCGGATTCCTCAGCTTTATCTTTCCCGAAAAGTCCAAGCGCGTCTTCAGGCGTTCATAACCCTATACAATTAGATAAATATTGTATTGTTTATGTATTGGATATCAACTACACGTTTTTTAAATGTTACAGTTGCGCCTGTTCTTAAGCGCACTGTCACTTCTCGTTAAAGGGATATCGCGCTTAGTCTGCGATCTTTTAGCAATTGGCGTCGGATGAAATTGTTCGACGCCCCACTATCGACTAGGGACCTTAGTGGCAAATTATTTTTCACTACATTTTTCAAGGTGATGAGGTCATCCTCATCACCTGGGGCAGCAAGCAGCACACAATATTTGTGTGTGAGGAGAAACTTTCGTCAAAAGTCTGCAAATTCTTTCGACGTTACCGGATCAGTAGGGTGCTTCGCACCTGCTGACCCCGACCGTTTTTTTAGGATCCGCCTCGCCGTTGTGGTTTCTCAACAGCGTCGGATCCGCATCATCCGCTGTTCCTAGCGGGAAATCGATCGCTTCGCTCGGTGTTTTTAGGCAGGCACTACACTCATAGGCGTAGCGGCCCGTCTTTTGACAGCGATTGCAAATTTGCAATTGTCTGGGACTTGAAAAGCGAGGTTGTTCGCTTTCCGTATACGAGAGTTCCATAGGTTCTGGACCTCCGTTTTCTTGTCGTCTTTTTGGACGATAAGCAACAATTTGGGTGTAGGTCTTTTTAACATAAAAGTTCTCCTGTTCTGCAAGAGATGTCGCTTGGTCTACCGTTTTAAATTTGAGCCGGAATAGGTGAGTCATGACAGAACTGTCTGCAAGACCTTTATTAATTACCTATTAAATGACTTACGATACTGCTTACAAGGTATCGTGTGTGTTGGGCATAAGCTTTAAGGTCGCACTTGTCCTGCTTCAAATCCAGGAGCTTTGATCGAGCCCTAAACTTGGCACGTGGTGGCTCGAAGTTTAGCATGAGCCGGCTCTTAAATACCTCATACGACCCAAAGACATGGGTCATGAAGCTTGACTTTCAGGGACCAGGATTAGCACGTCCGGCTATGTCAGACATGCGATATTCAGTTGCGTGATAGCCTTCTTGACGTTCTCGAAAGCTCCCTCCTTCTTTATCCAACATGTTTATGTTGGATGAAACGTGCGTACGCTATTAAACAGACAACGACGTGCTACCAGGTGTAACGGAACAACACTCCTTTGCTAGTATACTACTCAACCTACACTGATTAAAGTGAAGGTGCGGCGCCTCGACTACTTCACGTACACGACGTGCAGAAAAGGTTCTAAGTAGCCAGAAGTCTTAGCTACTGAAAGCAAAATCTAAGTTTTTAGAATTTCGAAAAAATAAAACTGTTAAACAAAAATATAAATATGTTTATGTTCCTACGTAACGATCTTCTATCTACTTCTGACTCTATTATATTAATAACTAACTATTTATGGCGCCTACTTGCGCACCGCACAATCGTGTCTTGTGACGATTGGCGGAGTTGATTCAAACTTAAGTCAATCATTAATAGAACTGATGTCTTATTGCGTCAATATTACCATATTTGGTAATATTGGAACTATTAAGTCAAAATGAATAAAGATTATAATTTTGTATTCTTTAATTATTTCCTCTTATATATAATAATATTAAATGATATATATGAAACGGACACCCCGTTACGGTAAGCATGTAATATACTTTTCAATTTGCTAGCTACCCAACAAGTCAACACCAAGAATAACCCCAACTCCAAACCCATCCCAGTTCCTGCTTTCCTATCCCAATCGAGACTTTAGCGGGTGCATCCCGTCCTGTCGTCAGTGAGCTGTTGTCTATCACAACTGGCCCCACTGCTAGTGTGGTGCTTAGTATTCAGTCGGATACTACGGCTGACCTTTCCCATCCATAGCTTTGGCTGAGACTGGCTTTCTCTCTGGCGGCCTGACAGAAACTCAATCTGGCGCATCTCAGGAGCAGATGGCTTCCGAGGATGTGTTGATCGAAGCTACGTTGACCGGGCACGTCTCCCATATGGAAGCCTTAGAGGAGGACGAGGCGAAGGGGACAGTAGTGCTACCTGACGCTGCTGCCTCACCTCCATCTGTGGATCCCATGCCTCCGATGGCGGACGTGCTATCGCAAGGAGAACATCTTCGTCGTGATAGCGCCGAAACTGATGCTGCGAGATGTCGGGTGGAGACGCCTAAGCCTCTCGCTAATGACATCGAATGGATCGAACGTCAGTACGCTGCTGGTGGCGACTGGTCGTTCATCGTATCTCGCATGGATCAAGCTCGACCATACGTTCTTCCTTGTACGAAGTATGACAATGGTCATCGACACCGGACGGGCTCGCGCGAAAACTCCGCTTCAGAAGATCATAGCCTCGCTATCAGGAAGAAGAATGGCAACGCTTCTCTGGAAGCACTCTTTGGAAGACACGAGGTCGATCAGATTCTCCAAGCTTCCAGGAGGCAACCTCCGCGTGAAGACGAAGTCGCAGGAGGCTTGTCTGCAACTTGAGCACACCAAGGTGAACATCCTTGGTAGTGTCTACATGTTCAAGGAGCTTGAAGTCATTGGCGACAAGTACTTCTTCAACATCTCGAATGTCGACTTGGAAATCGATACCGGCTTGATCCTGCGGCACTTGATCCTGTTTTGGTGTAAGCCCGTATATGACACCTTTCGCGAAGTGAACCATGCGACTGGCATCACCTCGACAACTTGGCGAGTGTGCTTCTTGTCGAGTTCATGTCCCAGTGGACTGTTGGTGAATGGCAGTGTCTGTGACCAACTGTTGTTTGAGAGAGCCAACTTTTACTAGCACACGGAAGGAATTCACCGTTCGTATTAAAGCGCCTACCGTTTGGCTATCACTCGCATCATGGCATTAATCTGGGCAAGACTGACAGCGTCTTTCCACCGCCTGAAGCGGTGCCTGAGACTGCTCGATAACAGCAGTGTTCGAAACCGCGAACATATGCGCAGGCTATGACTGCACCTTCGTCTACACGTACAAGTCCGCCGACGATGCCTAAAGAGACCTCTTTTTAAAAGGCAGTCAAAGACCAAAAGAAACGAGAAGGCCGGTCCTAATAGGGGTTCTGCATGGCAAGCCAGCAACTATCCAACAACTTACAGTGACGAAGGATAACCACTCCAGTGTAATGTCGATTTCGACTTTTCAAGGCTCCACTGGAGCGGCCACTCCGCCTAGTAGCCCTAACGCCGGGAAGAAAACATGCTGCTACTGACCAACGTGGTGGATATTAGCTTCATCTCCCGTCCAATCAAGAAGAAGCGCGGTCGCAACGCGATTGACTTCTCCAACATGCAGGTCAAGTCCCCGCTGGATGGTATCACCACCTCCAACTACTTCCACGCTCTCCAGACAATGGAGGCAAAGTTCGAGTCGAGAATTTTTTGACTGCCGAGAAGCAGTTCGGAATTCTATATCAGGTGCTGTCTGTGGATGTGACGCGTCCCGACGACATGAAGACCTCGACTGAGTCTTCCTTTTTCGTCAAGAAGCATCATACGAAGATCAAGCGGGAAATCAAAGCGTTTTCAGTCCTTGAAGTGGCTAAATTGATGCTGAGCGGCGAGAATACGGCGCTGCTCAACATCCTCCCTGATTGTCTGGCGAATGCAGATGCACAGGTCGTTGGTGTGTGTAAGCTTCTCGAGAAAATTACGAAATCTGATCACATCACCAAGAAGGCGGCCGCTGAGTGTCTCGCCTTCAAGATCGCTTTGTCGTTGAAAATGGCAGCGAATAATCAGGATATAGCGGAGGTTGCCCTCATCCGGGTGCTATGTACAACGCAGTCCAATGTCGATATTACATTCAGTACGAAGCGGGAGAAGCTGACAGGCTTATCGGTCCCATCCAAACGCGACGATATCTTTATGGTATGTGCCAAGTGGTGGACGTCATCGAGTGCGATCACAGAGCTATTTCGTGCATTAAAGGGTTTGGGCATGTTCGAGCTCATTCTCATGCCCATCGCGCCAACCATCTTCTCTAACGATCATTGGATCCAGTATCTCACTGATCGACCAGTCCAGTGGATCCTGGCGCACCACACGCGACTGCTTCACCCAAATACCCTAATTTCTCTCTTGCGGTCTGAGCTTGGTGCTCACTGCATAAAGCAATGGCCGGAGGTTCGATGGCAGGTCCGCTTCTTGACGAATCGAGCAGCTTCGGCAGCTCGACGGGTTTTATCCGGACGAAGCTTTAGTGCTGCAGCCTTAAGTCCTTACTGACGGCGTTGTAATGATAGCAGGAGACTTGGCCACTCATTGCTAAAGCCTCTTCATCTACCACGCAATATAAGAGATCTTACCAAGAACACGAACGGCATCAAGAATGGACATATTTTCTCGCTCTCAAAGTACTCTGTCTGATGTATCCAAGAGACCAACCAAGTTTGGCGACCGCAAGCATCTCGCCAATTTTAAGTTTCATCTCGACTCGAGCTTCAAGCACAAGGTCTTTGTCTTAGACTTCAACCCGCAGCTTCAACGAGCCGGCACGTGAATGTAGCAGTGGCGTGCTCACCGTGCTGCGATCCGACTTTCGTGGCTCCAGCTCTGCGGTTGAGATCCCCAGCCTCTCAGTCGCAGGACGCCACCTTGTCGTCAAGGAAATTGTTGAGGGGGCGTCAATATACATTTGCAACGTGAACGCACCAGAAATAGCAACACTATTTCTAGAGCTTGGCTACAGAGGAGTTCGATAGGCAAGCGGCTTGGTGAACTCAACACTGCCCTTGACCCGAGAGGTCGACTCATACACTCTAGACTTAAGATTTGATCCCATCCGGTCCACTTGTCTTCAATATTTGGCAACGTTCGGGGTCGTTGATGCATGGCGGATCCACTTTGACACCACGCGTGGGTTCACTAGCCCTCTCCCACGAAAGAACAGGCTGGATTACATCCTGCTGTCAGAGTCCTTCTACAATTGCTTCTAAGCAGTATCCAAGTACTTTGTACTGACACATGCTGGAGATCACCTTGCTCACAGAGTGACTTTTCGGTCTGGTTTTAGGTGCATGGTCATGGATACTAGAAATTCCCTCGCTTTTTGCTGGAGTACCCTGTAGTGGTGTCAGCAATCGTGAAAGAAGCCGAGCTAATCTGGGACAAGTTGCGCACTGCGTCGAACCCTGATTAAGTCTGGGAGACATGGAAAGTGAGCATCAAGGCTCAAATTCGATCTTTGCAGAAGAATCTTTGAGCCCAGGACACTCAGGCTATCGAGGAGGCTGCGGATACATCTAGATCGTGCCTCTGCTCGGTATGGATGAAACTGCTATACACCGACTCCCAAGCACACCTAATCATCAACCAGAACATCCAGCCAGCTCTCTTTCCGAGGAGTGAAGCAAGAGGACCCGTCTGCTCTCCTATACATCCTAACGATCGTGCCTCTTGACAATATATTGCGGTCCCACGAAGAATATGGCGGGTGTCTGAACGAAGACTATACCGCCGCGGGCACATTCTGTACCGGCGACTAGACGCTTCTGGGCAACTCGATACCTAGCTTGCAGGCACACCTTGAAATCGAAGATGAGCACTGTAAATGATCGGGTGCAAAGCTTAACATATCCAAGTCCGTGCTAGTGGTACTTATCAGAACACCCGACTGTCCAATGCTGCCAGAGGTGCAGGTGCTCGATCGAACGGACACGACGAAGTACCTTGGGAATTTGTTTGGTAATTCGTCTATCGCTAATGCCCTAGTGAACTTACTTGAGCAATCGTTCTACGATGGCTTCAAAATATGGTACAGGCGTGCGCGGACGCTTCTTGGTCGACTCTTAGTCGCTTACACGATGGTGCTATCGCGCTTCTGGCATTATACCTACCACGTGCCGATACCGATTCCAGTAAAAGCATTGGCAATCGATGCAAACCGGTTCGTGCTAAGTAAGAAGCATGACCGTGATGCGTCGCACATCCAGCTGATTCCGAAGGAGTTCTTGTACCAGCGCCGGGCTGAGGGTGGTCTCAAAATCCTAAACCTGGCAGCGTCTCTCGAAAGCCAGCGTCTTTAGCTGCTTCTGCAGCTCATGCGTAAGGCGAGTATAGAGGGGGGGGGCAAGAAGTGGACGACAGCGAGCGGTGAGCTGCTAAAAATAAAACTGTTTTTTTTTCGCTATGGCAATAGCCACGCCCTCGACTTCCTCGTGGTTTCTACATTCCGCCACCGTAGCATGATCAAGTGGGGACTGACCTCACCCTGGTGGAAGACGGCATGGACGTGGTGGTACAAGTTCCGGTGGGATATCACGTGGGTTGTTTTTCTTAAAAGCGTGCTTAGTCCAGCCTACACCGGCCCATCTCATATCAGAGCTCCACTTCTAGCTGCCACGACGGGCTTCTACTAACACAGCAACCGACGGTGTTTTAGCATGGTTGCTGAGCCGCAGCGGGCCTTCAGACAACACGTGTCGAGAGTCTATGGGC
Source organism: Bremia lactucae (assembly GCF_004359215.1). Lineage (NCBI taxonomy): Eukaryota > Oomycota > Peronosporomycetes > Peronosporales > Peronosporaceae > Bremia > Bremia lactucae. The sequence continues at coordinate 1,548,367 of NC_090627.1, forward strand.
TGCGATTGCTTGCAGACTTCATGTGTGCTTATTGTGTGCCTTGTCGCAACAGGACTTCGTTATGCGCCATCTTGACTTCACGTTATCTCAAGTGACACCTGGACAATAGTTGTAGTGGCTGCGAGTCTTGCACAAGGAGGCCTCATAGACCGTCGAGCGTCTTGGGGCAACACAACTAGTTCTGCCTGCCGCACTCGATACGCTTTCGCTCCTTCCACGTCTTGGATGTCACAACCGCATCCAGATGCGCTTCGATCCCTTGATACCGCGGCCTGCGTTCCTTGGTATCGTATGGATACCACAATTGCCGACAGAACCGCACGGGATAACGATACACTCCCAGCGCGTTGGAGACAGGCAGATCACGGCGTACGTGAAGCTCAACAAGCATTTACGTGGAGGCATACAACCAACGCATCCAATATTGCGTAAGTGAGGGCTGCACCGCGATCGAGACGAAGAATAACACTTGTGCGTCGAATGTCTTCTTGCAGTCCAGCTCTGTGAACATGTACATTAGCAAATTGCTTCTTTCTTCCCCAACTGTGCGGCACCGAGCAAACTCAGACCTGACCCATTCTCTCGAGCAGCCGAAATATATAGTCCCAATTGACTCGATCGAACGCCTTCTTGAAATTCAAGAACATCGCGTACGCCTCGTCATCGAAACTTGTCACGAGATCTTGCAGATCGGCAAGAAACGTATGTGAGAATGAATGAATCAACCTTTGACAAGCCTTTCTGGTCCGGGTGAATCAAGTCTGGGATCACGTGCTGTAGCCGGTATGCTAGCGTCTTAGACAGGATCTTGACATCGACTTGTACGAGGGTAATGGGTCGGTAGCTGCCAGGTCTGCTCACGAACCCTTCTTGTGAAGAATAACAGCCGCCGATTTGAGCTGCGAAGGAAGCAGCATATCAAGTCGTAGGAGACGATACTCAAGCACTCACCAAACATGGCAGGAGCCACTTGGTAGAATCCAGCAGTCAATCCTTTTAGGCCTGGAGCTGACGACGCTTTCATGTGCCGTATGGCACTCGATAAGGTAGCTGCCGTGACCGGTGCGTTTAAAAAGTCACGAATAAAGTCCGAGACAAGGTGGATGATGGAGTCAAATAGCTTGCGCTGCCGAAAATCATCGGATGGAGGCCCTGTGTCTTGCGACTGCGAGGGTCGCCCGTATCGGATCCCTCGTGCTCCAAAAACGGTGTAACATCTCGAGAAAGTTTGTCGATACAGAGCCACTCGGTCTCATGACCTTCTCAACTGACTCATGTCTCAAGCTCGTGTCCAATGGACGAAAAAAAGCGTTGGATCGATTTCTCCAAGTTGACCGCTTGAGAGTCAAACACAGTGTCTTGGTTGTACTGGCTCGACCGTGTGAGAACCTTGGGCCTGCTTTGGCCACACCGGCACTCCCCAGCAAGGACACCGCCGTTCCAAGCCCGTTGTAGCCATCAGCCTTTAGTGTAGCATACATGTTGACCTATTTGAGTCCTTTCTTTTTTGTAGCTATAAGCCCGTCTCCTTATAATATCGCATGGCTTCATCGAGTGCTCCCATGATAAGTCACTGGACCCAACATGATGCACGCCGAAGTGGTGTATGAAGCATGGCACACGCTACGTGCAATGACGCTCCACTTCCTCTAAACCGATCACAACCGGTGCCTCTTCGCTGGACGGCAGCCGACACCCGTATTCCCTGCCTTAGCGGTCATTTTCTCGACAGCTTGCGCCCATTTCCGGCACAGCCTTCGACACCGCTACGACCCTAACACCAGGTGACACAATCAAACATTATCGGCAAATTGATGCAACAAGTTTTCACGAGCTCGTACGGACGGGCCCGATTACAATACGCCAACTAACTCAATATGCTTGGGGGTGAACTTCTCATTGCCTTGCCAACGCCGCTGTTTACGGATCTAATCCTTCCTCTGAAAGCTGAAGTATCCATTTCCCTCTTCCTAGGCAATGACTTTTTTTTAAGGTGGCCTGCACGAGAGTTGACTGCACTTTTCACATCAGAATTGGGACCTGGCCACCCGTCACCCTTGCGGGCTCTGGCGACAACCGTCTATTCAAAAAATTTAAATGTGCAAGCTATTATCAACTCTGAGCGGCCCCATTTCTCGAGGCACACGCCACCTTCGTAAATGAATACATTAGTTTTCGATCTTAATTTTCTCGGCATCGCCGGGATTCGATCCAGCGAACTCTAGCTCATTAACGAACCTATTAACAATCTGAATCCCAAAGACACCGTCTGAAGATTGTCATTTGATCAAAATTAACCGCATTTCGCCAAGAAACAACGGACATTTACAAGCCGAAATGATACAGGCAGCATGTACCATAATATTTCTGTTCGCATAGCATTTTGCTAGGTAGATCGAGAGGTCATACTGGCTAATTTTACTAATTTAGACAACCTTCCAAATGAGCATGTAATAAACTAGCCTGTATAATTTCGTGAACATTTGTGCTAGACAGAAAAGGTTTTGTCGTAAGCTTAATGCCAAAACGACACTCTCGCCACCGTAGCTCGAGTCCCCTGAGCAACGTGGGACTCAGCACAAGGCTGCCAATGCGCAGTTCACGTGGCGCTCGTATTCATAAGCTCATGGGCGAAGAGGCTGAAGCAGACGCTTCATTCTGGGGCCAAGAAGCGTGGCAAGAAGACGGCGAAGACGATGATTACTCAACTGAAGCAGGTATGGCAATTGGCTCTCTAATCGTCTACATTGCGTCATGACGTGCTTATGCAGTAAACGTATAAAATATATAGAGGAGGACGATGTCGTCGACTCGGATTTTGACATTTACGAAGTGCCCGATGAAGAAGTACACGACGCTGAAGAGGACGCAAAGCCGACAAAACGCAAGCGCTCAGCGACGAGTTCCGGACGGTACATAGACTCGATTCATTCTCGACTCGTACAGCGAAAAAGGCACTTAAATGGGCACACGTCTCCTCTTGAATCGATTGCCTCGGCGACGCGAGTATTTGAGTACGTAGCGCCAACGGTGCGGTCGTCAACTGCGAGAAAGTCATCCGAGTCATCGGCCATGAGGCGTCGAGCCTCGCAGGAGGCTGCCAAAGTCGCAGCCAAAAGCAAAAAGCCAGTCATAGAAAAGATGGTTAATCGATTCACCCAGGCACAGCTACTGGCTGAAGCTGTGAAGACCGAGGTGGAGAACCTTCAGTCACTCCAGCGACTAGAACGGCTAGAAGAAGAGAAGAAAGCCGAGAGTATTGCTCCAAAAGCTCCTTTTACCGGTAAAATGGTGCGGTATTATAGCAAAATTGGAGCACCTAAGACGATTACGTTTTTGAATACCCTCGAGTACCCACCGTTATTTAATCAGAGCAAATCAAAGAAGCGATTAAGTTTACATCGCCCGACGATTTCGAATTTTAAGGTGAAGCAAGTTCAGGCCGATGAGAGCGCGATGCAAGAGGACGTGAAAGAGAATGATGGTCAGCTACATGGATTTCTTTTAAAAAAGGAGCCATCAAGTGCCCAAGCGGCGGCATAAGTACTAGCAACATCGACGAACTTCTCGCATTCTTTGCCTATTTCTTCTTTTTCTGAATTGCGTGAGCCAAGACCTTATTCGTAGCCCCCCAGAATAGCAGTACCTGGAGTACTAGCGTGCCATTAAGCAAGATTCCGACGCAAAAACCTGCTACTTGTATAGGATCCCCCGTCTCCTGCATGGTCGTGAACAATCGAGCAATCGAGCCACCCAAGTTGAGTACTAAGGTAATTAGCGCCAGCTGACCCGTATGGCCCTGCTTGAAATTTGACAAAATCTATAGCATATTCAATTAATTATCTTCGTCAACTTAGTCGTTTTAATAGTTAAATTCTTTTCTTTACTAACCTGGGGAATACGAGCCACAATACTGACGGGAATGCCTGCTGACGCAAGGAGCCATTGGTATTCGTCTGGAATCACCAGCATGCCCGCTGCCATAGCACATAATGTTGCTACAAGCCCAATGCGCGTGGTAAATAAAATCTTGGGCGTGGAGTAGGTCCAAAGCAACAGTACTAGCAGCATGTTTTGCGCCAGAATTACCAGATTTTCACCCCATGTCGTGAGCGGGTAGCCGCGAAGGACATTGTAGATAGTGCTTGATAGATACAAAACCACTTCCATGTAAAAAGCGCTAGGTGTGAGGCCAGTGACGTCTTTAGCACCGACGATTTTAAGGATCTGTGGCAGCTTGAGAATGAGGCTGCCTGTGATGATCGCGTAGCTCAGCGCTTTGCTAACAACGGCCTTAATACAGGCAATGTTGGCAAAGTCGTGATCAACAGCAAACACCTCAAAGCACTCGGGGGTAAAGAGGCCCATTATAAGTTCATCCTTGTCTTTACTCATTGCTATTGCGGACGTCACAAGCGTGGCTGTGATTAGCGTAAATTTCGTCGCCATCGTTTCCAATGTCATTTTTTCTTTTTCAATTATGTCATCTTGATTGACATTCGAACTTATATTTTGGCGAATTACAAAAGAGAATGACAAACTTTAACTACATAGACTGCAAGTAAATAAATCCTTTTTAAGCGAGCAATCGTAAAAGTACTGGGATCGATTAAAAAGAATGCCTTATTCAACATTTTTATTTCATTTATTATTTGTATGCTATTCCTCATCCGTATCAGTGCTAAAGCGATAATAACCGTGCTCATGTATTTCCAGCTTAATAGCGATTCCCTTAATATTCGATACACACAAATCAGCCCGATCAATTCCCAAACTCCATTTCAAGAACCATGGATCTCTTTCGTATGCTTTTAATTGCCGTGATCAGTCTTTTTGCTATCGCCTGTGCTCTCTCGCGATTCGAGATGCGCTTGGACAATGTCCACTTTACGCCTACTAACCTCGACCAATTTCATCATGGACGATTCCTGCGGTCCTTTGTTCCAGCGATCAGCCCCGAATCAAATCTAGACAATTACGCTGATGAAAAACGATTACTGTCGCAACCTCGGCTTCGTGATGCCGCTAAGACCGCGCTTTCTTCGTTGAAGAAAAAGATTTTTTCGTGGATAAAGCTTTTTTTATCGTGGCTGTCGGCTAAGGTTGACGAATACATACCCATGGGAATTAAGACAACTTACTGGCTGGACAACAACAAAAATCCAGGTTACGTTGAAGCCGCGATGGGCCTCGATACTGTGCCACTTGGTGAAAGAGAAAAGCATCCGCTGACCCCTGTGTTTGAAAAATACACGAAAGCCTATGAAAAAAAGTTTGTCATGCGTGTTATTCGGGAGAATATTTCCACGTATAGCTTTTGGAGGTGGCTCAAGCTTGATCAGATAGTGAACACCACAGATGACATGCCCGAGGCCGAACTTATTGCAGCGCTTCAGAAGATTCAAGAGACGAAAGGATTTAAGCTGTACGAGAAGTATGCCTTGGAGTATGACAAGTTGAAATCAATGTCGGATTGCTTTGACAAGAAGGCTACGAGATTGGAAAAGTTTGCGAGAGCGCTTATATGGGCAACATCTTATCAAAGAAGAAGTAATGTTCGCACCTTTTTGAACCTTAGGGCGTTTCAAGGAGAAAACAACGAGCTATACCAATTCTTTAAAAGGATGAAAAGAGCCAGGCTTGAAGAAAGTGCTAGTGTGGAGTACAATGTCAAAATATCCAAAAATGTAAAGCGTTAAACTAGTTGTAGTGGTCATTGTCCTTCTTAGCACTCTGTGGTTTTAATTCTTCTAGCGCGCCAATGTCGGTGAGATGGTTCACGTTGTGGTCACACTATGCTCCCACGATGACTTTACTACAAAAGAGGCTTGTATTAGCAACGAAACAAAACGTATGTATAAAACGCTTACTTTCAAGCAATATTTACCGTGTGACAAGAATGTTTCACGATGATCTACATTTATTTTTAGTTTAGTTAGATGTAGAACAAAATAAGAAGTGAATTTTGGTATTGTGGCTAGGAGGGGTTATCGTATTAATAGTGACTTGTCCTGATTTATGAGCGCAATTGTAACGGGGTGTATCGTTACATAAAATTAACACTTAAAGGTTGTTAATTAATATATTATCTAAAAGGTAGATAATTTGGATGATATTACTTTAAACAGTAATATTCAGTATTTTAATCCATAAATAGGTATAGACCATTATGCCTATTTATTCCGCAGACTAATTAGCTGTAGAAGTAATCAAAGAGAGAGTTACAGATAAGATAGAGATAAGAATTCATTTACATGTTTAGTATTAGATTATAATTAAGTTTGCAATCACAAAGATAGAACAAGAGACACTTAATTATATTTAATACAGTCCTCGATATGAAGACTCGGATTGGAAGATACAGTACTCAATCTTGGGAGTCACTCAAGGGAAATCCTCTATACGAGGATTTAATAGAATTCAGGGATGTATTCCCTGAAGCAGTTCCATGCGAGTTGCCTAAGGATAAAGGCACTCGACATGAGATCGAGCTCAAACCGGGCTCGAAGTACTGTGTCATGCAGAAGCCACTGCCTCGTGAAAAAGTACATACGATCGATAAATTCCTTACCGATCCATTATAAGCGGGCCATGTGAGGGAATCAACCTCCCCACATAGCTCTCCGACCTTCTGTGTGCGAAAGACCACAGGAGGGTGGCGGATAGTGCATGCTTTCAACAAACTGAATGCTGCAACAGTACCGGCTCAAACGCCGATACCGAGAAAAGACGTATATAGATGGTAGGTCTAAGAGTACGATCTTTTTCTATGGATCTGATGGATGGATTCTATCAAATCCTTATGCGTGAGAGGGACATCCCGTACACAGCAGTGAGCACCCCCAGTGGGATGCTCTGGGAATGGCTAGTGATGCCTCAGGGGCTTAGTAACGCCCTTGCAACATTCAATAGATGTGTAACAAATCTGTTGAGATGGG
>NC_090627.1:1563303-1589797 GCF_004359215.1 Bremia lactucae
TACTATCAGGTACTCATGAGAGAGTCCGATGTAGCCAAAACGGCAGTAAGCACCCCAAGCGGTATGCTTTGGGAGTGGCTTGTGATGCCCCAAGGTTTGAAAAACGCACCAGCGACATTCAACCGAGTGGTGGCTCACGTGATGCGTCAGCACCGTGCCTACGCGCCTCATTACTTTGACGATGTATTCGTGCATAGTAGGGCCGAGGACGGGCTGAGCGCAATAGAGTCGCACAAGCGTCATTTAGACGCTGTGTTGCAGACTTTAAAGGACGCCCAATTGTACGTCAACTTGCAAAAGTGCGTCATAGGGGTCCCTGAGATACCTGTACTGGGCTGCATCGTTGGTACACATGGTGTACGAGCAGACCCAGACAAGGTAAAATCAGTAAAGGAATGGCCAATCCCACGGCATGTGAAGGATTTGCGCCAATTCCTAGGGCTCGCTATTTACTTGCATAAGTAAAGCAAGAATTATGCGGAGCAAACTAAACTATTATCTGATCTCCTTAAAAGGACACATAATGGGTTTAATTTATAGAACAAGAAGATGCGTTCACATCAGTGAAGCAATCTCTTGTAGAGGCACCGGTCTTGGCATTGCCAGACGCGGATAAGCCCTTTAGCGTCGTCTGCGATGCAAGTAATTTTGCAATCGGCAGCGCGCTCATGCAGAAGGATGACGACGGCGTTGACCGCGTCATCTCTTATCAGTCCCGGCTATTAAAAGCCGCGGAACTGAATTACCCTGTGCATGACAAAGAGCTACTTTCAATAAAGTATGCTCTTGTCAAGTTTCGTGTGCACCTATTGGGCACCGAACCATTTGTGGTTTATACGATCACGCATCACTGCGGACCGCAATAAACTCACCGCACCTCTCGCCTAGAATGGCAAGATGGCTCACATTCTTCTCTGAATTTAATTTCAAAGTTGAATATAAGCCGGGTAAGTCGAATGTCTTGACTAACGCTTTATCGCGCAGACCAGACTTCGAGGTTAGACACCAGGAAAGTGTGTCTAGTACGAAAGCACAATTTCAGCCGTCAAAGTTGGCAGCTCTGAAGGCATACCACGTGACGAGCTCATTGGCCTCTGAGATAAAAGACAGCTACAGTCAGGACGACCGCTGTCGCCTGCTGTTGGATCACTTCGGTGGACGAAAGGTTTCCCTTCCGTCTCACCTGAAAGCTAAGCTCAATCGCTTTAGCTACAGCGATGGCCTGTTATGGCATCAGCTTTCACCTTGTAATCCCTTGAGAAATTATGTGCCTCATGACACAGATCTCAAGCTGATGATGGTTCACAAGCACCATGATGCGCCATCTAGTGGGCATCTGGGCCGTGAAAAGACATTCTTACGAGTGTCAGATTTTGGTGGCCACATCTATATAGATGGGTGGCCAACTATATTCGCTCTTTCGAACAGTGTCAGCGCATTAAGCCTGCACCGTCCAGCAGTGCGCCACTGAAGCCGCTTCCGATTCCAACCAACTGTTGGAAGTCAGTAAGTCTGGACATCATGTTTGGCATGCCGCCCGATCATAAGGGTCGGACAGGGCTAGTCGTCTTTGTAGACAGACTGAACAAAATGGTGCATTTAGCACCATGTAAGACATCGATCACAGGCAAGGAGGCAGATCTCTTGTTCCTGGATCATGTTTACCGACTACACTGGATGCCCGAGTCTATAGTATCGGACCGGGATCCACGTTTTACGACTGTTTTTTGGCGACATGTGTTCGAGCTGCTAGCTAAAAGGTAGATAATATTTGAAGAATATTACTTTATATAGTAATATTCAGAATTCTTATCCATAAAAAGGTATAGACCATTATATCTATTTATTCCGCAGACTAATTAGCTGTAGAAGTAATCAAAGAGAGAGTTACAGATAAGATAGAGATAAGAATTCAATTACATGTTTAGTATTAGATTATAATTAAGTTAGCATTTACAAAGATAGAAAAAAAAGACACTTAATAATATTTAATAAAGTTTCTCATTTTACCCTCTTTAAGCTAGTTACCTTAAAGAGAAGTCTTCCTCTGAACGTACTAGTGTACGTGAAAAAACGAAAGGCACCACTCCCAACTGAAGCAGTGCGAAGTGGACTTGTACTGAAGCAGTACAAGTCGTAGTGCTCCATTACATCTAGCGTCATCCGTTACGCGAGGTATCAAGAAAGATACGCTCGCAATACATATTAAGTGTTAATAATAGAGATGACATTTTAATTGGTAAAAGTAGGTATTTATATTTAATTCTATTAATTATAAATCGGTCTGAAAACTACTTCCTACTTGGTAAGTGCGCACGAGAAGACGGATTACCGATCCCGTGACGACTCTTAACCAGAGTTCTTAGTGTGTTGGGTGAGGTCGCTTACGCGCCCACCACAACTACCTCACTGCACGCAAGAGAAGCAGGTTTAACCGCTTCCTCGCTGTGCTAGGGTGTGTGTCTAAGTAGAGCGTGGCTGCATTACGACGTGCCCGCCTACACGATCCGCCATTCTGTTATAGGTGCGATAGTGATGTCCCCAGCTGGAGACCGTAATACCGTCCACCATGGCCCGTGCCTCACGAAATAGCGGCCTCAAGCTGACCTTTCGCGGGGTATGATGGGTTTGAAGCTGTGATAGCACCGTTGCACTATCCCCGACGACATGCAATGGGTCGTATCCAGATGCCTTCGCGTGTCGTAGACCATGCACGAGCCCCAGTATCCAGTCGCATTGTTTGTGGTATCGGCAGCACTATGCGCCATGCTCAAAATCCACAGAACGCAAGCGGCGTGCGTCTGAATGTTGAGTTAAACAATGATGGACCCTGCTCCGCCTGGTCCAGATTACCTCGAGATCCTCCGTCAAAAAAAGCAGGTATATCACTCTTCTGCATCGGTCGATGGGCAGCTGTTGCAGCACCGATGGTTTGTCTTTTCAGAAGAGAGCGTCCGCCAAAGCGGACCTCACCAGCGCGAACAGGCGTTCGTCTGTTGGCATGTCTGGCTGTTTTGTCGAACCTCGAAATCGTGTGATCGCTCGCCGAATATTTGTCTTGGCTCTGGCGATTGGGCCCATTCTGGTAAGGCCGGGCCTTCCATCCGGTGGAGCCGCTCTGACCAGATGGCATGAATCGTTGTAGATGCTGCGAAACGCCAGAGTTTTTGAGCCGCCGGAAATACCACATCCTTCGCGTCCCTCATCTCATCACCTTGAGTTAAAGAACGCTTAATCGCATCCCAGGTCGCGTGTGGGACCTCTGGAGATCCAGCCCAAACGCCCATAGTTTGAATTCCGTCTTGCTGTATCCTCCAAGGGCCCGCAACCTGTCCAGAAGAAGCTTCCAGTGGCGACGCGCACTGGAGCATGTCCAAAACACATGTCGTCCCACGGTAGGCAGGGTCCGAGAGCACCCGGGTACGGGGCATGATAAATCTTGGATCGCTCAATTCCATAGTGGGAAGCTGTTGCATTTCAGGCGATACAACGTTTGTGCGTTGGTCGGAAAAGAAGCACGTATTCGGCGTATCTCTCTCCAGGTAATGAGTGGTGTCCCGATCGAAATCACTTGAAAATCCAGCTTTGACACTCGCTCATCGAGAATTCGTTTTCCTTCATCGCGCCGGTGTTCTATGAGAGAGCCTGTAATTATTTCTTAGGTGCGGACGCCAGTGCCGCCGTCCTGCCCAGATATGTATTACGCGCGTGAGCGCTGGGTGCGCGCTAAAGTGTACAGGTGTGCCGCCATCGCTGGACGCCTTTTTTGCATGCGGACATCGACGAGACTGGTGTCACTTCACCATCTATACCATCCAAGGTCTAGACCGCTTACCATCCGGACACCCCAAACAAAGTGCTTAATCAAATTCGTCAACCAGGTGACCATGGGTGGAGGAGGCCAGCAGTGCCGAGCTGTGAAACGTATCGTGGGCACCGCTATGGCACTGGCAAGGCGAGCTCGTTGTTCCACAGTGTGGTCTTCTCCCTGATTAGCACAAGCCGGCTCCAAAGAGATCGTAAGCATTTATTCCAATTATCCGCCACTTCCTTTTGCTGACCCACCATTACACCACATATCGGCAATATTCGATTGAAGTCAGGAGTGCTAGGCCACAAGTGATCAGAGGCAATACTGACCCGCGAGGGTCTAGAGCAATGATCATTGACTTTGAGCGGTTTGTCACCAGACTGGAGACGCTAACGAATTCATCAGAAATTGTTACAACCTGTGTAACCGTAGCCCGATCGCGCAGGTAGACGGCTGTGTCATCAGCGTATCCCAAAACTTTGAATTCTGCGATCCGCTCGCCAGATTTAAGTGGATCACATGATAAACATCATCGAGGGCGAGGATAAAGAGAAGTGACGCGAGTGGGCACCCCTGCCGAATCCCACAGTTGTCTTCGCGTCGACGAGATCGGTGTCCATTCATAATGAATCGACACGTTGTGCCACAATGTAATGCCTTCACTATCGAAACAAATCGGGACGAAAGTCCACGCCATTTCAATGCAGAAAGTAGATAAGGACGTTGTAGCGTGTCGTAAGACTTCGCAAAATCAAGAATTAAAACAATAACTCCGTGAAGATCACTGTCTCTTCTTGCTTCTTTGCGAATTGCTTTGAATATATCCAACGCTATGTGGATCGAACGCTGCGGGACGAATCCAACTTGGGCTGACGAAACGATTTGCGACAGCAGAGGCCGCACTCGAAACGACAAAATTTTGGTAAATAATTTGTAGTCGCTGTCAAGTAACGCAATCGGGTGATGATTTAGTGGCAAGGCAGACGCCGCAGTATTCTTCAATAGGCACTGGATGTTTGCTTCTCCAAACGACGCCGGCAGCACGCTGCACTCCAGCCACCGGGTATACAGTGCTGCTTAAATAGGTGCGAGCTCGGCAGCGTAGTCTCGTTAAAAGGTGTTATTGGGCTCGTCCGGCCTTGCAGCTTTTCCACGTAAGTTTATTCAAGGCCGCACTGACGTCTTTTGTAGAAACTGAAGACGTCACACTAATATCGTCAACTTGGGCTGGCGGGGCTACTCTGTCTAGAAACGCGGCTGTTTCCTCGGGATGGGCAAAAGAGTGAGTCATAATCTGTTTTCATCCATCTGCCATTTCATCAGCCAAATCCTTTGACCGATTCGACCCGAGCTGAGCTTTGCCACCCAGGAACACGATAGAGTTGTCCTGAAATTTAGTCGACATCCGGACGTATAAGCGACGTGATGTCTCTCTCGGAGAGTACGAAAGCAGTCTCTCCTTTTTGGTCCTCTTTTATAATCGCCGACACTCCGATAACTTCGTACGAAGGTCCACTGGGGTATCGATGAGGCTAGAGTGATCGCGTCTTTGTTGGCCACGGACCGGAGAAGCCTCAGACGAACATGCATTTAAGAGAGCTGCTCCCAGCCGAAGATGAAACCGACGCAGCCGCTGCCTATAAGTTTTCGTCAAACCTTGACGCGCCTATTTGTGGTTGCCAACAGGATCTTACGAAGACTGTCCCACCAGTCTGCAAGTCGCCGCGCCGTGAGAAGTCTGGCGTAGGAGCGGAAGCTGTTTCGTCTACTTGCCGCTGTGCCAGTTTAATGGCAGCAGTAATTTTGCTAATAGCGGCCGCTTGTGCGCATCCAGGAACCGAATACACGCGCCGTAGCTTGCGGACGCGCACTACATGACGCGGCTCCGCAATCTTGACACTTATGCCATTGTGATCAGCTGCAGGACCGGGTACCGAAAACTTAACGTTTCGAATCCAGTTCGAATAGATATCACTGACGTACCAACGATCGAGACGGAAGCTGGCCGATCCACCACCTGGCAACGTGTAGAAATAAGTATGTTCCGTCGCATGAAAATGCGCTATGGCCCGTTCATATTCCGCTTGCTTCATGTCCTCATCAAGAACATCGCTAAGTTGAGCCCGACCAAGAAGCCTACGCAGCGCAATCGAGTCATGTCTGCCAGGTGGAGAGACAAATGAGCGGTCAAGACGCGGCACCAGCGTGCAGTTGAAGTCACCACGCATAAAGATTGGTCCATCATATCCCTGTTGATGCTAAAGCATCTCGAAATCGTACTCCATCCTGAGGGAACCAGCATTGTTGTTGGTGAGAGAAGCCAATAATACGTCATTAGTTGCCTCTTGAGCAATAAGTTTTAAGCGCTTGTGCATGAGCCTCGAAATAACATCACGTTTTGGTCAATAGCGCGCTTAGTCTCCGCTGCTGTTGTAGTGAGATCCTCGACCGCTCGTTGAGCATCCTTTATTCTTGACCGAGTCAATCCATGTGCCTCCTCTCTCGAAGATTTTGAAGGCAACGACGAAGTGACCCCCGTGCCTGTTTGTGGAGATGCCTCGGCGACATGGTGGTCCCCGCCCAAAAGGTTCTCTAGTTCACGACCCGCTCGCGTTCGCTACTCGTTTGACTTGGAAGAAGCTGAAGAATTTGGCTTGGATTGCACCGCAGACGATTTGCCGTGCGGTGGAACCTTTGTCTTGGTGGCATGGAGGGTTTCTTAATTGTGGAGCTTTGCTTGGCGTGAGGTGACGAAACTGTTTGAGAAGACTTGCCAGACCCGGCAGCCGTGACCAATTGCGGCTGTCGGGGCGACAACACATTATCACTTCCCGTAGGAACAGATTAAGAGAGCTTGGTACAAGACTCCCGCTCTTTCTTGCGTGCTCCTGGATCAAGACATCGACTAGCGATACGAGAATCAGTCGCACCTGATATCGGAGCGCCAGCAAGTGCTGAAGCCGCAGTATCCCCCGATTGCCAAGCCTGGGGGGCTGCGAACCTTTGTCAACAGGCGGTTCTTGTCTTTATCTGCCTTTTGCTGCGCCGTCGCTGCCGCCAAAGTATCTTCCCATCCAGTAACGTGCCGCAGTTGGTCGGCAACGTCCTGATGAGTAAAAATAAACCTGTTGACGGGTTGAGGCCTCCCAGTGACATACAAGAAAACACGCGGTGATGCTCTTCTTGGAAACTGTTTTTGCGCCCACTGCACTTGGCACTCGAGTGATACGGCAAGTAGCATGTACAAAATGGAAAGCGTTAAATGTGTCGAGAATGGTGCAGGAAGACCATCGTCCCTGCAGTCGATATATGCGTAACCAGCTTGAGTTGTTCAGGGCATGCCACCGAATCGAAAGTCGCAACAAAAAAATGGAATCATGCGCGTCAGATCCGTGCGAGCACCCACGACACACCGAAGTTACAGCACATGACACACTGGATTCCAGTATTGGTTGAACCGTGCTAGCCGCCACTCCATTCACGAGGACCCTGACTTGATTGTGTAAAATGTTTCGATCTGCTGCCGTAACTGGTACCGAGACAGCAGTAATGTCCTCGCGCTCCAGGATATTGAGACACAAAAGTTGAAGGCGCTTCCCGCGAAACAAAATAGACTTAGCATGCCAGCTCGTAGCAGCCGCCTAATCTGGTAAATTAAAGTGAGTTGTCTCATGTCTGCGTAGTAATTGTCCGCTTGGCCCTTTGACCAATCCCGACATAAGACGTCTGGGTCCATTTCTCCATCTGCGCTTCAATTGCTAAAGGAGTAGGGTCTTCTCAGCGATGTACTTGGGCAAGCGCACATATGGAGGCACAATTGCAATAACCTTTCCTTTCGGGTATGCTTTGAAGAAATTAAGCATCACAACCGGCGTAGCACGCGGATGCGAACCCCCCCCCCCCGGTGGCGATGACAGAACGATACCATCCATCATCCAGGCCGCCAGCGCTTCTTCTTCTAGTGGTATCATTGGGCGCAGATCATCGTCGACATTTTTTATCCACGCCCTCGTAGCTGTACGATCCAGCACATCACTGCGGTCGTGAAAAGTTACGTTGCAAATGCCGGAGGCGTCGCTTCCTCCAGTAGATGCGCCTCTAGTCGGTGAGAACTCGGCAGCATCGTTAAGTGCGCCGTGACTCGGCGAGTTCTCACCAGTACCATGAAATGCCCCGTGACTCGGCGATCTATCGACAGCACCGTTAGGTGTGCCTCTACTTGGCGAGCATAAGACGTCACCGCTTGGTGTGCAAGGAGCCGGCGAATATGCGCCAGCTCGATTGGTGAAGTGCTCTGAGGTATGCTCGGATGCGCCAACGAGGGTGCACGAAGAAAGATTTCCCCGCAATTGAAATTGCGAGCGCCGGGGCCGGTCACCGCAGCCGCGTAGGACCCCGACCATCCGCCACCTTAAGTACTGAGTTCAGGTCGCCTGTGGCCTCGAGTTGCATTGGTGCGCCCGCTTCTCTACTGACGACCGATCCCCGCTCTACGGGATTATCTAGCACATGCACTCCTTTCCCGCGCACACCGGACATCTATGAGCTCCATATGCACCATCTAGTGGGCATCTGGGCCGTGAAAAGACATTCTTACGAGCATCGGAGGAATTTTGGTGGCCATACCTATATAAATGGGTGGCCATCGGCATGACGGACCCGACCTGCATCTCTCCACATGTCGCAGAGCTCATGGTTGACCTTCTCCGTTGTTCGTTTGCGTACTTAAGCACAAATCTGGAAGTGGTTAACTCTTATGATAAGTAGCGACCTGAGGGGAATCGTCGCCCTTTTTAGCGCATCGTGACGTATTTAGACCTAATACGCCCGCCAATTAGAGATGGTGTAACGGGCATAAACTGCCCTATGGCATTTAATCCCTGTAAGTACGCTTTGTGTCCTCAAGGGGATGGTTAATTACTTAAGTGGAGTAATTAGACCTACCACTTGGGTGTGGTTCACATTGTAACCCGCCCTTGTGTATGTGATGCCCATGGGTACATTCACATTAGGAGGGATGATGCCTAGCGTCATCCGAATTGACGGTTAGCGTCATCCAAGATACAATATATCTCGAATAATACGCTATCTAAGTGGTGCGTATCTACAGATATGGCATTTATAATTGGTTGTAATAGGTTTTATATTCAGTATGATTCAATATAAATCAGTCTAAAAATTCCCATCTGATTCGTTAGTGCGCACGTGGAGCCGCATTGCCGTTCCCATGACGTCACTTAGTCTCGCGTGCGAGACGCATGAAATCTGCATCGACCACTGAGGGGTCGGGAAACGCAGGATCGCAGTAGGGGTGGGATGTCCTACTGACGCGGACTTTGAAGCTACCTCTAAGCTCAGAGTTGTCGAACAAATGGGTAGCATAGTCCCTCAGGTCTCGAAATTTCGGACCTTAAACCTTCTGGTCTATAGCGCTCATGTAAGAGGCTATGTATGACCAGGTGATAACCCTCCTAGTGGATTCTGGTGCATCACAAAATTTTGTTTAACTCCCGGCTCTTAGAAAGAGACCGGCGATATTTGAGTCGCTTTGCCAGTATGGCAAGCGAGAAGAGGCGACCGCTCATTTAGCGAACGACGCTCATTAAATCTAACTGGGTCAAGTAGAACTCGCCTTCAGCTTTAGTGACTTCTCTTGTAAAGAGAAGTTCACTGTGCTAGGTATGGTGAGTCCGTATAACCTCATCCTAGGCAAGCAATGGTTGGCAAGACACCAATCATGGAAATACAGGCGTACACGCACAAGTGCTAGCTCTACGGAGTACACCGGAAGTGATGCATTCCTGCGAGAGGCCTATGCAACTGATGTCGTGTCGAACACAGTTTAGGGTGCGTTGGATAAAGTGCGTAAGCCGAGATAGCAACGGCACTCGCTTTCCAGTGAAAGGTAGCGGTGACTCAAAAAACGATTACTCGACAGATATGGACGATCAAGGCACGTCAAACGAGTGACCTCTGGATAAGTCCCGCTGAAAAGGGACGGGCCTTCGGACGAGGTGTTCGAGGCCGTCAAAGACAAAATTGCTGATGCATCCTCAATTGAGGTGCTTCAGCAAGTCTTAAAATTTGCGAGGAGATGGTTAAATTCCCGAAGATGCCGTGGATCTGTTCCTGTCCGTACTTAAGGAAGATAAGATCCACGAGGTAGTCACACCAATTCCAGAAGAGAACTTGGATGGACTGTTGCTCGTCGTTTACAATGGACGAGAGCGTCCTAGAAACGGCTCGCAGCTCAAGGCTGTGATGCCTTGAAAGACAGTTCGTTCTTTGAGGTTTTGTGGAAACATCGCGATGTGTTCCCAGAAGAAGTGCCGAGCCGCCTACCAGCAGATAGGGGCATCGGGCGCGAAATCTGGCACCAAGTATTGTGTGACCAGGCAACGGCTGTTGCCGAAAAATCAAGTCAATTATATCGATGAGTTCTTCAAGCAAGCGAGCCAAGTTGGGGCATGTGCGTGAGAGAGCAAGTCGTTTTCCTGCAGCCCGACCTTTTGTGTGCGTAAGGCCACAGGTGGATGGCGCGTGGTTCATGCTTATAAAAAGCTTAGCACGGCGACCAAAGCGAAGCAAGCGCCAATCCCGCGGAAAGAGCTTTTGTTGAACTCCGTGGTAAAGTCAACTATCTTTTCCGCGTTGGATTTAAAGATGGCTACTATCAGGTACTTATAAGGAGTCGGAATTAGCCGATACGGCAGTAAGCACCCCAAGCAGGAAGCTTTGGGAGTGCCAAAGTGCGTCATAAGGGTCCCTGATATACCTATGCTGGACTGCATCGTAGATTAACATGGTGTGCTAGCAGACCCAGACAAGGTAGAGGGAGTAAAAGAATGTCCAAACACGACACGAGAAGAATTTGCGCCAATTTCAAGGTCTCGCTCATTACTTGCATAAATTTAGCAAAATTTATGCATACGGACTATGCTTGTCTGGCCTCCTTAAAAATGATCCAGAATATTTTTAATCAAAGAAACAAGTAGATGAGATCGCATCGGTGAAGAAATCTCTTGTTAAAGCACTGGTCTTGGCATTGCTAGACATAAATAATCCCTTAACCGTCGTCTGCGATGCAAGTGATTTTGCAATTGGCAGAGCGCTCATGCAAAAGATGACGACGGCGTTGACCGTGGCAATTCTTATCAGTCCTGGATTTCGAAAGCCGCGAAACTGAATTACCCTTTGCATGACAAGGAGCTAATTTAAAAAAAGTATGCTCTCTTAAGTTTCAAGTGCACCTTGGGCACAGAACAATTTGTCGTTTTTACGGATCATGCATCTGCGGACCGCAATAAACTCACCTAGAACGGCAAGATGGCTTACATTCTTCTCAAAATTGTATACTAAAGTTAGTACATAAATAAAGAAAGGTACGACATAAATCGGGAAGAATACAAGCCGAGAAAGTTGAATAACGTGGTTGACGCATAAAAAAAATAGCGTTATCGCGCAGACCAGACTTTGAGGCAGGACACCTGGAAAGTGTGTCTCGTGCTTAAGCGCAAGTTGAGCTGTCAACGTTGGCATCTACCACTCTTAAAGGATGGATCAAACAATTTACCTTCGTGGAGTTCACTATAAATAATAGTGTCCACGCCAGTACGGGTTAAACACCGTTTTATATCTAGGAACTGCGCCATCCTCAGACACCAGTCTCGTTTGTGCGCTGCCCGAGTCTTAGCGAGGGGGGCCACACTGTGCTTGAAACGAAATAGAAACATAGTTTCGTCAATATGACGATGACCCGTGAGGCTATCATGTCACGACAGAAGCTTGCCCTAGTGACGTGTGACCCTGCCAGTCTAGCATGGATCAATAAAACTACGTCATATGACGTACTCGCGGCGGTGTCATAGGCGAGTTAGATGCAAAAGTGTGAGGGAAGCTAAACGCTTGTAGATGAGCGATTAGCCAACACAAAAGTTTATGAGGCGATGGCAAGCGCACAGGATAAGGAAAAACAATATGCGGACCGACATGGTCGAAAGACAATGAACGCTTAAGAACGGGAGAACAAGCACTATTAAGATTACTACTCGACAGTTGCTCTATTAAATGGTGGTACTACGAAACTCCTGCGGCGTTCATCAGGCCATTCACAGTGGTCGAGGAGGTTAGGGACCTAAATTATGGACCACCCTCCCGTCGTATATGAAGACGCATCCCGTCTTTTAAATCCATTGCTCTCAACATGTAGACGCCTAACCTTTCTAAACCTGTCTAACGTCAACAAGGCAACAGTCTCGTCGTCTGCGCCATCTAGCGCAGCGACCTTTCATGAGAGCACTGCCCATAAAGATGCAGTTGCTTCTTAGTTGGGTAAAACCCAACATTTTCGTTCAGACCATCCACAATGGAGAGTCTGATGCAGAAGATCATGACCTTAAAGCTGAACTGACGGCACATGATCGTATCAAGTCAATGCTATGCAACTGGTGGCATAATACCAATGCCACCTCCATCCGAACGACCTCGTTTGGACGGACACTAGTGCATCGCTCCAATTGCGTGCCACTACAGACCCTCATAATAATTATGGCGCCTACCGTTTGTGAAAGGCTTGAAAGATATCGCTTTGCCGTGTTTCCCTGATTCCGGATGGTTGCGTTCGAATGAAACAAGCGACCAATAAGAAGCAGAATTTCTGCGCTGCTTTCAGCCACATTCCAATGTGGCCAAACAACGGTCGCAGCGAATCAACTTCGCTCACGACGTTGTCAAAAAAAACATTCACATATTTTTTTTTTAAAAAATATATTTGAATTACGAAAAATACGTGCGAGAGAAATCATGGGCGGTACTGAACCCCCTCCTTCTCTTCATCACGCTACTCCTGCTAGTCCGTTTTGAACTAATGGAGTGACAGCTAGTGCTCCTTTTCATAGACAGACACCAGACCCGGTACGTTGATACGTCGACCGTTCCTCAAGAGTCGAAACTCTTCAAGTATCCTGTCCATTGGGCGAGGATCTGGAGCTTGTGCTTCACGGGGCGGTGGGCAAGCAACGCAACCTTTCAACAAGGAGGCTTTGGTTCCAGCAGCATCCACAATGTAGGCTGCGTCGATTAGAGTGGCGATAATGCCCACCTATTCGCGGCATTCTATCTCACTTCTGTTCAGGAGCAGAGCGCTGCTGAACAACACTCAATTCACGGTCGACGTCACCGCTGGTCTCTTAGACGGATGGGTGTGTGTAACCCCTTCTGGATCAATATACCGTATCAGACGACCTCTGAATTTTGGAGGGGCATTTTAGCGACATCAACCTTCTCCATTGGCTTGCACTAATATGTAATGATACTAGCGGTGTAGTCAACAATGAGCGACGAATCTATATCATTACTGTACAAGTAGAATGGATGTTTAAGTCCATTTAATAGCGCGACAGCAGCAATAGTAGCTGTCGGCGTTGCAACTATGACACTAGGCGACGGCGGCGATTTATCGCGGCACATACGCTTCGCGTTGTTTTGTTTGGGTGTCTTCGCAAACGACCCATCAGATATGCCCCTTTAAGATGGCATGAGGAGCGCCGCAAGAAGACACCCTTAGCTCGTGCACACACTGATTGCTGAAGGAGTGAAGAAGCGATGCGTCGTAGACGGCTCGCTGTCCCTCATTCCTCCCTTGGACGATAATGACAAAAAAATGTTCTAAAGAGGGGAAGGTGGTAAAGCAGGCTTTCTGCCTTATTTTACACGCCCGATGGGTACACTTAACGGGATGGGGGTCATTAATTCGGGTGAAGTTAATTGACCTGAGGTTTTACACAGTGACCATTTCTTGTGTATGTGATGCAAACAGGTGCATTCACATTAAATAGAATGACGTCTGGGCTGATGTCATCTGCGAGCCCACGTATATGAAATAAATAGGTTCGCCAGTTAGGGATGCACTCCCACAGAGATGGCATTTAATCAATGGGCTAAAAGGATTTATATTCAATTCTATTAAGTACCAATCAGTATAACGCTTATTACTCGTACACAGTGCGCACAGGAACACGGACAACCGCTTCCGTGATATTTTTAAGGGTAGAAGTTTGTTGGATGAGGTCGCCTTAGGTGCATCTCATTACCTCACTGCACGAAATAGGAGATGGCCAAACCGCTTCCTCGCTGTGCTTGAAGGTGTGTGATTTGAAGTGCGAGGTCGCTTTAAAGCGCCTGTCTACTTTTTAAAGTCATCCTTTATCTTTTTCCTTGCGCGAACTTTTTTTATTATATAAAGCATGCATGCTCTTTCTGTGTTTACAAGGAGTGCATTAAGTTTATAGATCTCAAAAGGGGTGTCACTAATTATCTGTGTTGTTTCTCAGAATTGGCCATCCTAGTACGACTTTTGTGTTTCACTGTTTCTGCTCGAGAATCGTGTTTGGACATTAATGAATCCCAAAAAACGGGATCTCTTCTGCACGGAGACACCTGTGTTAAGTATGGGTTTAAGGTGTGCATCTGGATTTAATTTTAGACGACATGCCGATGCATCACCAAGTTCTCTCAGTAAAAGCCAGCGCCTCATGATATGTAGGCGGAGAATCCATCTCATCCAAAACTATGTTCTGGCAGTAATTTTAATTTTGTATTATTAATTTCGCTTATCAAGTAAGAATGAAAGGCTTTCTTCTATAATTTTAAATTCTCTGACGTGCGGCAGGAGTTTACCCTACCGCGGACATCGACCAGGCGATTCACTTCATGCTTTGCCAGTGTTTATTTGACGTTGGCCACCTCTGGACTGATACGACTATCCAGCGAATTTGCTGCTCAGCAAGCGCAAAAATTCAGATTTTAAAAGTCCAGCACCATTCTGTATTATTTTAAGGAGATTAGATAATGGCCTAGCCATATCAGCGTGATTTTCGCTATATTTGTGTAAATAATTGGCGAGACCCAACCACTTCCGCAAATTCTTCTGTTTTTTTAAAACCGGCCAATCTACTATGGATTTTACCTTACCAAGGTCCGCTTTAAGGCCTCGCTTCCCAATGAAAGGCCCTAATAAATAAATCTTTACTGCGCCAAAAATGCCTTTATATGCATTGACATACAGTTTTCTTGTGCACATACACTCGAGCACTGCTCGCAAATGGTCGAAATGGTTTTCCATATCCGACTGACCCTGCTCCGCACGACTATGGACAAAACTGTCATCAAAAATAAGTCAGTGCATAACTTCGATGAGGGCGAATAAATGTTGCCGAGGCGTTAGAAAGCGGTTGTGGTATCTACAACCACTCTGATAGCATACCGCTTGGGGTCTTGCCGCCGTAAGCGGGTATCGCTAGCTCGCATTAGCACTTTGTAGTCGAATAAGTGCACCGTACATTGCATCGAATAAGTGCACCGTACATTGCACATCCCACCATATTATTCGAGAAAACATCATTTCTAGGAATGGATTTTTGTTTCGTGTTAATATAATAGCAGCATTAAGCTCATTATAAGCATGTACAATGCGCCATTTGGATTTTTGACCCAGATGTCGGTGTCGAATGGAAGATTTGCTCTCTCGTACGATTCCAGCCTCGTGCTTAGCACGAAGAAATCAACAATGACGTCACACTGTTCCCTTGGTAAATGCAACTGTCGTGTGACACAGTATTTGATATCAGAAAAAAGTCAATTTCATGTCGGACACCTCTATCCGGAGGTAAATTAGATGGTGAAGGTCGGTACATACCACATCTTGTATACCTTAATAAAGGGTTAAAATGGATCCGTAGGATCTTGAAGGATCGATGACTCACTCCGCGGACTAAGTGCAGCTTTCGTGTCGTCCAGGACAGCTTCGTCCAGAAGTGACGATGAGTTTAACTCAATCGTTGGTCGAATGACCACCATCTCAGATAAGTCGCCAGCCTTTAAGGCTCGGCCGCACTCATCAATAGACATTTCGTCTAGCTCTAAAAGAGCATGTAACGAAAGAATTACCGCAACGCTAACTTCTCCCTCAATGTAACAACTTACACCATTTACAAACTTACACCATTTACAAACTTACACCATTTACAAGCGTGTATAATTGCTCACTCGTACCACTTTCTGAGTGTATAAAACGCTTTGCGTCTCCGCCGTCTTGAAGTAGAGACAATACACCTCTTAGAGACCGGGGCATTAACGTACCCATATTTTCCAGCCTGTATTGGTTCTATACATGACATGGTGTCTGCTTCGACATCCGACAAGAAGTTAGGTAACTCAGCCTTCTAACCAGCGAACGTTTACGTGTCGCCTCACGTGCATTAGAGGGGTTTGACCCTTGATGCCCTGGCAAACCGCCAATTTCGTCACTACTGACACTCAGTATGGTGCCACCTCAGCCGACCACACTCGGTGGACTTAGACGTGCCAGTATACGTGTCTCAGGGATGTTACGCCCTTGATGACTTGGCTGTAGGCCTACAATTCTTTCAGCATTCATTGAATTGTTATTGCAACGAGTGCCACTTAACTTAGTAAGTAGCGTTCCAACCCCTTTATCTGAGTCGGGCTTAATGTCGTTAACATTGGAGTTTATCAACTCAGTTATTTCAATGTCTAAAGCACTGACAGATTCGGTCAGTGATTTGCGCCAATAGCGCTTTTGTCGCCTAGCAAAGGTGGATTCATCGATCTCCAAAACTGTACTAGAAACACTGCGCGTGGCGCCTAAGGTCTTAGACCTCAAATTAATCCATGGCTCATGGCGTTTAAGCCAGGCCATATCAAGAATGACATCATATCTCGAATTTAAAATAAGGACGAGACAGCGTATCATACTATCAAAGCTCAAAAACTTTATGGCTAAGTTCACTAAAAAATCAGGAGCTGTGACACGAGTCCTAGTCGCTAACCGAAAAGTGATTGTATCACTTTTATGCGCAATAAGCGCCTCAACGTTTGTTGATTTCCTTCAATGGAAAGACGTCGGGCATAGTTGCAAGACGCTTCTGAGTCAATTAAGAGCGATCATGTCTAATCATAGCCCTTCACACTCGCTTAAGTGACTTACAAGCCAGGCTTGAACTCACGCCCCGCGCCATTACACACCGAGCTAATTGGGGTTAGGTCCTGTTTACTCTCGCCTCCTAGAGGTTCAACGGAGCCTATGTCTTCCATAGTAGGGCGCCTCGTACACTTACTGGGTATCGACGTTTTCCCGCACCGTACCATATTTCTGGTATAGTGCGTAGTTGGAGCTCTTTCGAGCTTTACGCGAATTTCTTAGAAGACAGGCCGGACGTAAATGTTTCGTGCTTCCCCACATATAACATCTACGGATGGTCTTATGCTGTTCCACAGCGTGAAGAGCCTCTTCTCCTTTCTCAACGAGGCTTGAACCTTGTGTTCCGGTCTATTAGACGGAGTCCATGTGCTCGAAGAGCTTGTTCGGTAAACAGACGTGCTAATGCGAGCAGACTTAAGACGAACTCAGCGCGTAGCGCTATGGCAACTGCCTCCTCAACCCTAAGTATTTATAAGATTAAACGTTCACTGAAATTAAAGAGTTTCCAGAACTTTCAAAGGTGCAGCGCGCAGCTTATGACGGCTCAAAACTTTATTTGGGCTTTATCATGTAGAGTTTATTATCTCATAGGGACCAGAGGTCTTGCATGCAAGGCTTGAAGCCTTCCACGATATGAGACCTCCCTGACTGGCCACGTACCCAAGATCACCTTGCGGTATCTATGCCAACCCGGTACATTTCTGTACCTAATTCAGAGCCGAAGGCTCGCCCTCTATCTATCAATGTAAAACCTCTGAAGAAAAAGAGGGATAAAATCTTCCTTTTTGATTAAGCAGATGGAGATGTCCATTGACTCCGCCTTGTTCATAACAGAAAGGCAAAATGTGGCTATGGCCATTTTCAAACTCGAGGTAGAGCCGTAAAGTGGGCAGAACTATCGTGCAGTATGTCTATAAACGACGCCTTTCCCTCATGGGATAGGCTGAAATAGCAATTGACTAACATGTTTGCACCGTCTGATCAGGCATTCGCATGCGAGCACGGCTCCTAGCGACTCGACAGGGTAAACGAACTCTAGGACACTTTGTCCAGGAGTTGAGAACTCTCGTTGCATCTATGCATCAAGACCCGGTGCAAGAAACAATTGTCGTAAATCTTCAGGGGGTCTTAATGAGGGCGTTGCCCGGACGGAATTATTCCGATCTCATCCGGTTACTCGTAAATTGACTACACGTGCTACCACGTGTAGAGGAATTACCTCACTTTAATAGTCAGAGGAATACTTTTACACTCAGAGAGTCTCTTAGTTCTATAGAACTAACGAGTTTAACATTTTAGGGAGTCGTACAAGTCATTAAACCTCAATGAATCCAAGTTCAAGTGATTCTGAGGTTCGTAGAACCAAGCGGCAACTAGTGCCAAAGAGTATGTAGCTTGAAAGGCTTCTATCTCTTACAGATCAATGCGCAAGACTTATGAAGGCACTTACCACTTTAAGATCAAAAGAGGAACTGCACTTCATTTAATAAATTAATCTAAAAACCTTATATTAGTTAATTAAAAAATAAATTTCGGCCGCCAGATTTATATCTGGCGGCGACTACATATTAACCCATTATAAGAACGGGATTTAAGTAATTTAATATTTAGAATAGGATAAAAGGGTATTTACCCAAAAATTAAATGTACCACGACGACGGCTCTCCAGCCGATGTGAGCCCTTATACAAAATTATGATTGACACAATTAAACGAAAGAAACATGGAAGTTACTTAAAGCGTAAACGTTTTGCATTTGCTACACACTTACTCGCATCAAAGTATTAGTAGAACTGGATTTCCTTTAATAATAATAAAACATTTTATTTTCTGTAATAGAAATAATAAGAAAAAATCGACGCACCCGAATCACTAGGTCATCGCACATCTTTTCAGCACGTGACGTTCTAGATGGTGGTTGGCTAATATACCTACCTTCTAATTGAATAAAGTATCTCATTATCAACGCTAAATTGACGGCCCCCCCTTCCCCCCAAGCGCGTGACCTGCCACGGTAGACGAGGCAAGTGTGAAACGTCGCCTCTCGCTTCAGTTTGACCATCACACTGCAAAACACCCCTTTCTAATGATTTTTACCCTCTCTCCCGTTACCCATTAAAGCACCCCTCCCCCAGCAAAAAACCATCTGGCCTGCCTTAGGGGGCAAGTGTGAATGCCAGGAAAGTGTGAAACGTCGCCCCTCGTTTCTGCCCATAGATAAGAGGTAGATACATATTCATATATATATATAGATACATAGATTCATAGATAGATAGATGAGCCGTTAGTATTTACTCACCCTCTTGATAGAAATCAATCTCCCCCCCCCTAACACATTGGCTAAAATTCACTCAAATTGACGTTAGACAGAATCAATATTCATTCACTTTTAGCAACTAATACTACTCAACTCACTACTAAACAATTCAATCATCTCGCTACCAAAAGGTAAAAAAGTCAAATTATCAGCTTTATAGGTCAATCATTCAATCTCTCATACCGCAATTATAGATTCATCTCAAAGAATGAACGCGTTAAATGCACCAACTGAGATTGCTTATGCCTCTTTGGAGAAAACTACGAATGCGCTTTTTGCACATGCATTAGCTGAAGGATATGCAGAGGACTTTAACATATTAGGATGAAGCTAAGAATGCTCTTTTTGCACATGCATCAATGCGCGTTCTTGCATTGAAGATCGCACTTGGCCTGCTCCACCCCAGAATATTACCCAGAACTACCACCACCTGATACGTAGCCCCATTCTGTCAACTTTTATGTGTGTGAACTATTCATTTCACAAGTTTTAGTACAATACCGTTCGCACCTTTTATCATCTGCCTATAACAGAGCACCGCCAATGGCAAAATCCGATGCATCACAGACGACACTGGAAGGCCAATTTGGATTTGGCAGGGCCAGAATCGGGGCATGGATAAGACTATCGTTAACTGCTTGAAAAGCATCATGTTCTGTGCTTGATTGCGTTCGAGTCTAGACATCTTAAAGCTGCGGAAAGGACTATTCATGACAAGAGTTTCTTGCAATTGAGTATGCTCTTGTCAAATTCAGAGCTCATATGGTAGGCTCTAAGCCGTTTGTGATATATACAGATTACGCGTCTTTACGCACCGCGGCTATGTCGCCTTATTTTTCACAGAGAATGGCCCGATGGCTGTCTTTTTCGCCGAAAACAGCTTCGAGGCGAAGTATAAGCCTGGCAAGCAGAATGCTATAGCTGATGCGTTATCAAGCAGATCGAATTATGAGCATTCTTATTTAACGACTCTAATGTCGCCTATTACTGAATTAATCCGTTCGGCTTGCGCCCAGGTTGAACAGTGTGTAGCTCTGCTAGGAGCTCTAAAGAGCACTGAATCGGGTTTTAAATAGTCGGCACGCTCGCGCGCAAGGTTACATCGGTTTTCTATCAATAAAGACCTGTTGCTTTATTGCCCGGACGCAGTGGATTCTCCGCGCGTCGTTGTTTCTCATGATGAGGATTTGAAGTACTGAGTCTTCTATGAGGCACACGATACTGTCTTTGGTAATCAACTAGCCAGAGATAAGATCTTCGGCTCTGTAAGCCAGGCTTATTGGTGGTCCAAACTTTATAAATGGGTCAGCACATACGTTCGCTCATGCGAATTTTGCCAACGGATCAAACCCTCGGCGGTAGCTGCTGCGCAACTAGCAAGTCTGCCCGTACCAATAGGGTGTTACGAGTCCATTAGTATGGATTTTGTTCTCGGTCTACCGAAAGATTCGGCCGGTAACTCCGGCATAGTGGTCTTTGTTGACCGATTGAGCAAAATGGCTCACTTAGCGGCTGTGCCGGACACTATTGATGGTGAAGATACAGCAAGGCTATAATCGATCGCGTGTATCGACAACACATTTTGCCAGTGGCAATGTCTCTGATCGAACTTTCGTCTAACGGGTCAATCTGGAATCGATTTTAATGAGTGCTTGGCACCAGATTGGACATGTCCACCGCGGACCATCGGCATGCCGATAGTCAAATTGAACGTGTTTATCGCGTCATTAAAGACGTTTACGCAGTGTGTGTGGGCTGAGGCACCAAAGCGCTGGAGCTCACTGCTCCCAGTGGTGGAATTTCTGTTAAATACCGCTGTCCATGCCTCTACAAGCTGCACTCCGTTCTATGTCAACGGTCTCACCCACCCATACGTTACTTTAATGCTATCACTGCGTCGATCAGTGCTTGGTGGGAAAGAATTCGCCGGTAGGCTTGCTAAAATCAGCACTGTTACCGTTTAGAAACAAGTAAGCGAGTTTCTCGCGACGCAATTTGGTGACTTGAGACATATAAGGAACACGATGGCTGATAGCCAAGACAAACAAAAAGAACACGCAGATGCCAAAAGCAGAAGTTGAATTATTTATTATGCGGTCGGAGACCGAGTTTTAATAAGCGCAAAATCTACCTACTAAACTTGGTTTCCGCGGTCACCTAGACCAAATTGCACCCGTGCTTTATTGGACCACTTACGGTCGTGACTAAGAAGGGTCTAGCTTACACGCTGAATCTTTATAGCAAGCTGCGTACAAACCCAGTGCTCTACGTTGGCTTGCTTAAACCAAATCGGGACCCTTCTTACGTGGACTTAAAGGCGCTTGCGCCGAGACAGGCGGTCGTACCGCAGATTGCTGCATCCTCACCAGGATGTTCGGCTGGCCCTTTAAACGAGTCTGCTGACGCTTTGGCATCGAAAGAAGGTTCTGAAACGCCTCAAAAGAACTCTTAATCCGAACAAGGCTCTCACGAAGAAGTTAAATCTTGTGCTTTAGAGCATCAGATGCTTCTGTCGACATTTCGTCCCTCCCCCCCCTCCCCCGAACTGCTTGATACGCGAGGTAACCTTCAATTTTACGTGGAGAAATTAACCAATACCAGTATCTGATGGAGAGGCTGGGGTACCCCTCTTCTGAAAACTCTTGGGAATTTGAGGTACCTCTCAGGCAAGATTGCTCGTACGCCGTTAATAATGTTGAGCGCCAAGCTCAGGGTCAACTCGCGTCAAATGACGCTTCCCACCACCAGAAGCGAAATTAGGTGGATCTATAGCCTCGGTGCGGCTTTGATCTATGGTTTCACGGTCCGCCGAAGCACTGAAATATCGGCTAGACCTTTCATCATTTTGTGACATAAATGCCGAACGTAACTGGCCTTTGGCCTAAAGCTTGGCGAAATCGAAGCAAAGGTTACGTTCCGAACGAACATCAGCCACATCCGCACACTCTCGTGCACACCAGATATTGCAAAGGCGGCGGGCCCAATGGACCCAGTTCTCAATTGAGACTTCATTTCACTTCTTGTTTTGTTATGAAACAAAATGATCGGAAATTCCTCATTGAGTTCACCGAAGCCCCACGGGCTTGATCTCGTAAGCGCGTCAGATACTGACCTCGGTTCCTTACATTTGGCGTAAAATATCCTCTTTGGCGTCCTCGCCGTGGCACCTGAGGTCCAAATGGCCAAGATGTGACCTGCGATCTCTTTGAGACGCTTTGCCGCACTAAGCGGAGCGAATCTATATTCACGATGGCCTTTAGCTTTCGCTATCTAGACAGCTCGACGACGAGATTGTTCCTCTATGATAATTGCTCGCTCTTGCTCTTCGTCGAGCGAGGCCGTAATGATGTTGGACTCAGGGTCTGTGTCCTGCACAATGCAGTTACGCCATCATCGGCACCACGTTCTCGGAACGGATTCGGGGCCTGCCGACGTTCATCAGAAGGAGAAGGCGTGTAAGAGCGATGCTATTGACGCAATTAGACATTTGTTCTATTTATTGGTTAAATTAAGTTTAGATCAACCCCGCCAATCCATGCAAGACACGTTGCGCAAGGAGGTGCATTGCATAATTAGCTATCAATACTTTTTTTCAGTTTTTACCTTCGCTGAAATCAGTATAGGTCGACTAGTACTGTTGTCAGTACTAGCAAAAGGTGCCCCGTTACATAAGAATGTGAGTTTCTTTTTGGATTCGTAAACTTTTTTATATCCAATTTACATTGTGGGCAACCTGAATTTTACAGTAAAAAGTACCAAGAAAAAAGCTTGCTTTACAGAAACTGTAGCGGAGCTACCTCGCTCCTAAATTCAGAGGAATCCTTTAGACTCAGAGAGTCTCTTAATTCTATAGAACTGATGGATTTAACAACTCAGAAAGTCGTACAAGCTGTTAAAGCTTAGTGGTACCTAGTTCAAGGGAGTCAGGGATTCGTAAGAACAAGTGACAACTAGTGCCAAAGAGTATATGCCTTAAAAAGGCTTCTATCTCTTACAAATCAATGCGCAAGCGTTAGGAAGGCACTTAACGCTTTAACATCAAAATCGGAACTGCACTTCATCTAATTATTTAATCAAAGTCCTTATATTAGCAAATTAAAAAAAAAGATTTTGGCCGCCAGATATATATCTCGCGGCGACCAAATTTGTTACCGATAATGAATGGGATTTAAGTAATTAATTATTTTAGAATAGGATCACAGGGTATTTTACCCATAAGGTAAATGTACCACAACACCGGCTCTCCAACCGGTGTGTGCCCCATTATATTTTTTCCCATCATATTCTTGACACCGAGTGACAACATTCGCTTCATTTCTTCTTTGAGTTGGAACCTAAACAGCTAACCGTTTGGTTGTGTTTTGCTTTCCTTTGTCCCATGACAATTAAGCGTGAGTCACATACTCTTACCGTTTGGTTGTGTTTTGATTTCCTTTGTCCCATGACAATTAAGCGTGAGTCACATACTCTTCCTCGACGGTGAGGTAATGGTGGACGTTAAAAGTCACACTCCATCAGAGCATGAAGAACAAGATCTGGTTATATTAAACTATTAAGTCAAAACCAATAAACGAAAATATTTTGCACTTCTTTATGTATTTCCTAATATAGGAGATAATATTTATTATTCCTCTTACAGGATTAATATTTTATAACGGGACACCGCATTACATCACTACCCCTTCAAACAATAGTCACTTTAGTGAATAATGTAGGGTGACAGAGGGTACAGCAATACCTCTCTCTGTAATCCAGCACTTGTTGATTTTATTCATACCTAACTTTCAATTGCGCATGATTTCGAAAACTGTGCGCGTAGCTTCCAATGTAGGCGGGCACGTTGTAATGCGCCACGCTCTACTTAGAAACACACCCTAGCACAGCGAGGAAGCGGTTAAACCTGCTTCTCTTGCGTGCAGTGAGATAGTTGTGGTGGCCCGTAAGCGACCTCACGCAACACGCTAATTACTCTGGTTAAGTGTCGTCACGGGAGCGGTAATTCGTCTCCTTGTGCGCACTTACCAAGTAAGAAGTAGTTTTCAGACTGATTTAAATTTTATAGAATTAAATATAAATACCTATTTTTACCAATCAAAATGTCATCTCTATAGATAACACTTAATATGTATTGCGAGCGTATCTTTCTAGATACCTTGCCTAACGGATGATGCTGGGCGTCATCCCTCCCCATGTGCATCACATACACAAGGGTTGGTCACAGATGTGCACCACACCCGAGTGCTGGATCTAATTACTATTATCTAGTAATTGACCATCCCCTTCAGTACACCAAGTGTATTTATCGGGGACTGTGTAACATCAAGGCAACTTTAGCCCTTTACACCACCCCCCCCTTTTAGAACAAATTTACATTTTTAAATTCGTCAAAGAGGAGAGAGGAACTGCGAGCAGCTTTACGCGCCGCTAGTTCACTCGATCACTCTAGCGCACGTGTTTCCATTCCATACACGGCGCCCAAGATGCCACCTAAAGGGGCCACGTTGGTGGGTCGTCTGCGAAGACGCCCACTTTACCTCGCACTAACCGAACGCGCCGCGTTAATTCGCCGGCCGCGCTCTAATTCCTTATTCGGGACGTCGACAGCCACTGCGGCTGTCGCGTTAACAGATCTAAGGGATCCATCCCACTTTAACAGTGCGGATGTTGATCCGTCGCTCATTGTCGACTACAATGGGTCGACACCGTTGCCGTCACCTCATAGTAGTGATGCGGATAACGAGCTCGTGAGGAAGGATGATGGCGCATTATTGCCCATCCAAATTTCTCTACTGGCTCACAACATAGAGACAGCATCATTTACGAATGCTGTCTCGTCGTCTGCGCTAAAAAGCGCAGCGACAGGTAATGAGAGCGCTGCCCATAAAGGCGCAGCCGCTTCTCTGTTGGGTATAACCACAAGTTTTTGCCTTTTGCTCAGACCATAATCCATAATGGTTCTGACAAAGAAGATTCGGAGCTTTAAGCTCCGCCGACGACACGTGAACGTGCTCAGTCGGTGTCACAAGCCAGTCGTTTAGAACGTGGCTATGTGACGGGTGGCATTCCAAAGATGCCCCCTCCATCTAAATGGCCTCGCTTAAACGGGCCAAGAGCGTCGCTCCTAGAGCGCGACTTGTAGACGCACATAATTTTTATGGCGTCTTTAAATCATAGGGGGCTCAGGGGAAATCGCTTGGGCGTATTATCCCGACCCGGTAATGTTGTTGTCACATGAAACGCCCGACCAAAACGAGGCGGAATTCCTGCGCCAAATTCATCTGCATTTCGATGCGATGAAACAGCGGTCGCAGCGAATTAATTTCGCCCGTTTGCGTGTGAAAGAAATCATGGGTGGTACTGTACCCCCTGTTTCCTCTCTTAACGCTACTTCTGCTAATACATTTGAGACTAGCGAAGTGGCCTCAGCTGGTGCTCCTTTCATAGGCAGCAACCAAGCCGGGCACAGCAATACGTAGGGTATCGATCGGTTCCCAAGAGTCAAAACTCTTCGGGTAACCTTTCCATTGGAAGAGGATCTGATACCCTTGCTTCACGGAGCGGTGGGCAAGCAACCTTCCAACGAGGAAGCGTTGATTCCCACCCGCATCCATCAGTGCAGGTGGCGCTCGATTGGAGTGGCGATCTCGCCCACCCACTTGCGGCTTCCTTACCTTCGTCCATTCAGTCGCATGCGTTAAACGCTGCTGAACGACGTATTGCGAATCAGGAGGGTCAAGTCTCACGACTGACCTCGGATCTCGTTGATGTCCGAGCGAAGGCTCGTCAGGGTTTTAAACGCCTTAAGACTCGCTTAGACCTGTTTGAACGGATAATGCTGAGGGATCCGCGTTACTCGCGTGATGTCCCTCGCTTTCTAAGTCCTCTTCGCGGAGGGAGGAATCGGTCCGATAGCTTTTCGCCTTCACCGCCCCCCTCACCCGAACGACGCTCGACTCACGTCGGCGTCACCATCGGTCTCTTTAGACGGAGGGGAGTATGTGACCTCATTTGGGTCTACATACCGTTCCAGACGACCCACGTAAAATACGGGGTGCGTCTTCATTTACAGGGGAAGGGTGAGCCTATAATTTAGGTCTCAAACCTCGTCTACCACCGTATAGAGCCCAATGAAACGCACGCAACAACTTCGTAGTACCTCCAGGAAGTACAGAAAAATTCAATTTCTGTACTACCTGGATTCACGACAAAGTTGTTAGGTTGCAGTATTTAGTAGTACTTTTTCACCCCTCTAATGCGTTCATTATTTTTGCGACCATTTCAGTCGCAAATTATGTTTGCTTGTCCTGTGCGCTTGCGATTGCGTTACGGAGTTTACGTGTGATGGATTATCGCTCATCCACAAAACG
>NC_090627.1:1594113-1617549 GCF_004359215.1 Bremia lactucae
CGTTGCACTCCTGGCTAACGCACCCCTTCCAACCGCACCAGGCTCTTGGCACTGTGCCGGTTTATGCGACGCATGACTTCTTGTCAGCTCGCCGTCTACTGCCACAGGCTCTCGGCTCTGTGCAGGACATTCGGACGCATGACTACTTGTCATCGTCCTATTCACTACCTCAGTCTTCACGAGCTTGGTAGGAATTGGTGACATTTGACATCCCGACAGCGCACCCTCATTTTTGTTTGACACGACGTCAGTTACATGCGCCTCTCGCAGAAGCACATCCTTTTCGGTGTCTAGCGTAGAGTTTGTAACCGTGCGTGTACGCTAGTCTATCCATGGTTGGTACTTTGCCAACAAAGGATGAGGTCATACGGTCTCTCCATACCTAGCACTGTGAACTTCTCTTTACAAGAGAAGTCACTAAAGCTGAAAGCGAGTTCTACCTGAACTCCCTTAGACTTAACGAGCGCGCCGTTCGCTAAACGAATGGTCGCTCTTCTCGCTTGCCATCCTGGAAAAGCGACTTAAACATCGCCGGTCTCTTTCTAAGAGCCGCGAGTTTCACAATTTTTTGTGATGCACCTGAATCCACTAGAAGGGTCATCACCTGGTCATAGCCTCTTACCTGAGCGCTATAGACCAGCAGGGTTAAAAGCTGAAATTTTGAGACCTCAGGGACTATGCTACCCATTTGTTCCACAGCTCTGATTTTAGGGGTAGCTTCAGAGTCCACGTCAGTAGGGCATCCCGCCCCTACTGCGCTCCTGCATTTCCCGACCCCTCAGTGGTCGATGCAGAACTCATGCGTCTTGCATGCTGGTTCTTGCCATAAACTTTTGGGTAGAGAGTCCTCTTGCTGGGCGTCTTTGCCCCAGCAGGGACCCTGGCATAGCAGCGAGCCATCATATGGCTGCGCTTGCCGCATATATAACAGACAATGTCTGCTAAGCCCAACTCCATGGGAGTGGCATCTGACCTCTCGGCCGACGGCTTATACCAAGCTGTCGCGGAGGTACTGTTGTAGGATTGCTCCTCCACTAAGGCAATTTGGATTGCCTCTTCCATCGTCGACGGCACCTTTCTAAAAAGGGCCTGTCGCGATGGGTCATGCCGTAGTCCGTTCATAAACGTGGGCACCTTAATGTGCTCCGGAATCGGACCTACGGTTATGGATGCGGACAGCGAGCGCATCTCTTGCACATACTCTTGCAGAGATCGCTTCGCCTGTCGCGCCCCAAAGAAGCGTGCCTGAAGCAAAACTTCGTTGTTCGGCGGCTGGTACATGGCGTGAATCTTTTCCTTAACGATCGCCCATATAGGGAGCGCCTTTCTGTCCGCCATAAGCGCCGAGTAAGCCCACTCTGAGGCCTTACTGTGCAGATCCGACATGGCGTACGACAATATCCGGCTGTCGTCCTCGATGAGCTGCGCGATACCGCATTGCTCAACGGCTAAAAGCCAGTGGACAATCGTGTGCACCGCAGTTCCATCGAACTTGGGCGGGTCCATCCGAATGAGCCTCGGCTGATGCGACCGGGCAGAGAGCATCTCAACAATCCTGTTGAGAGCCTCGCTCCGAGATTGCTCATGCCACAGCTCATCCTGAGTCTGAGTGACGGACTCCGCCGCAGCATGGGTCTGTGCCTCGGACGCGGCTCACTGCTGTCCGAGCACGAATGCCTCAAACTGCTCCAACTGAGCAACATGTTGTTCAGGAGGACTACCCAGGAGCCTGGCCAGAGCTTGTTCACCAAGTCCCTGCGCCATAAGCCCTGCCACCTCCCGATGATGTTCAGAGAGGTGGGGAAAATGAGCCCAATCAATATTGAGGCTCATCCTCACGTACACACGCAGAGATGCGGGTCGTGGGAAGGATTTCAAGTGCTACCAAGTGTTGGCGGACGTCGTAATGCGGCCACACTATACTTAGACACACACCCTAGCACAGCGCGGAAGCGGTTAACCCTGCTTCTCTTGCGTGCGGTGAGGTAGTTGTGGTGGGCGCGTAAGCGACCTCACCCAACAAACTAAATACTCTGGTTAAGTGTCGTCAAGGGAGCGGTAATCCGTCTCCTCGTGCGCACTTACCAAGTAGGAAGTAGTTTTCAGACTGATTTATATTTAATAGAATTAAATATAAATACTTATTTTTACCAATCAAAATGTCATCTCTATGGATAACACTTAATATGTATTGCGAGCGTATCTTTCTAGATACCTCGCGTAACGGATGAAGCCCAGCGTCATCCCTCCTAATGTGAATGCACCCATGTGCATCACATACACAAGGGTTGGTCACAGATGTGCACCACACCCAAGTGCTGGGTCTAATTACTATTATAAAGTTATTGACCATCCCCTTAAGTACACCAAGTGTTTTTACGGGGACTGTGTAACACTAGGGCAACTTTAGCCCGTTACATGCGAAGCCGCAAAGCTGGCAGCTGCAAATATTTCAATAGATGCTAATACGTCTACTGAAACAACTGTTCCTTTAGTGTAACGGGGTGTATCGTTACATGAAATTAACATTTAAAGTTGTTAATTTATATGTTATTTAAAGAGTAGATACTGTTTGGAGGATATTACTTGATATAGTAATGTTCAGAAATCTTATCCATAAATAGGTAAAGGCCATTATATCTATTATCCCGCAGACTAATCAACTGTAAACGTAAACAAAGAGAGAGAGAGATAAGATTTCAATCGCATGTTTAGTATTAGTTTATAATTAAGTTTTTGCATTAACAGATAGAAAGAAGAGATACTTAATTATATGAATACAGTTTTCATTTAACCCTCTTTAAGTTAGTTGTCTTAACGAGAAGTCTTCCACTGCACGTGCTAGTGTATGTGAAGTGACGTAAGCACCACTCGCAACTGAAGCAGTGAGAAGTGGACTTGTACTGAAGCAGTACAAGTCGTAGAGCCCCGTTACGTTTAGAGTTTTTAAATTCTCTTTTTGACTTTGGCCCCCTCCCAAAGTTACATTTGGAAACCGACATAGCCCTCCCTAATTATCTAACTCTGTAATCATGAGAGTAGCGTAATGGTAGCAACTTGTTGATGACTAATATTTATTGAGAAACCTTTATGCAGGCCACCCCAGCTTCCGTAGCTCGAAAGGCCTGTAAAAAGCCTTCGCAATATTTGCGTAATTTCTCTGTTAAATAGCAAGATGTTTTTCAACAAAGAAATTACGAGCGAAATCCGACAAAAATTGAAACATAAGGGAATTGTAGCTTGCTTGCGCTCAGGTTGGGTACAGAAAAAGAGCACTAGAATTCGCCATTTTGGAAGTAAGCATGCACTTTCCGGGAAATTTGGTTCTAAAGACGATTATTAAGGAGTAACTATTGAGTTTTGGATGGCCACAGTAAAAATATTTTCTATGACGTTTTTATTCAATACAGTAGTGTATACTCCCTTTATCTAGGAGATATTATTTATTTATTTATTTTTTCCTCATATAGGAAATAATATTTATGTAACGTGACATCTTAAACATCTTAATTGAATATATTTAGTCGACTCTAAAGCCATGGTCAAAGTGATATGGGGCCCTGTCATACTGATGTGCGGCCTTGCTCTACATGCATGCAAGGAAACTGCACAGGCGCGAGAGGAGCCGGCACCCCGCGCTGTCAATGCGTCAGCAACAGGGGAGCAATTACTGAGCAACTTCGAGGAAAGGGCAGGAAATGACATGTATTTACTCAAGCCAGTTAGCAAGATCACCCATGCTATTGCACAAGACATTTTTGATACTGTCAATACTGTGCAAAAGAATCTCATGGGGGAAGAGGTAGAAAGCTTTACTTTTGCGCATCTAAGTAAATGGATAAATGATATCAAAAAAGACTACAATGCAATGTCCCAAAAGGACCGTGACGCGTATAAGGCAATGTACGATGCACTAGCAGCTTATTACTCCGTCGTTGATCGAGCTCGCATCATCGCTACCTGTCAAATGGCTTCCAAATTACAGAGACACATGGAAAATATGCGGAGTTTCGTGTTGAATGATTTGGTCGCACAAAAGAAATCGCCGGAGCAAATGTATAATATGTTAGGCTTTGATGCGAAAGATCCTTACTTTTTGAAAGACCCGCTGTTAGAGCTGTTTCTCACATATCTTGATCGAAATCATTCCAAGAACTACAAGATTGTGCGTGATAAGCTGATGGAGGCCTACGTGGGTGACAAACAAAAACTGATGGACCTATTGAAAGAAAATGGTCAAATTGCTAAGAAGCTGAAATATATAGTGCCAGACAAATGGGAACAAATAAATTATCGCCCGCCACTTCAAGTATTGGCGGATTTAAAACTTGATCAACTCTCGGGTAAAGAGCTTTTGCGATCTTCCGTTCTGGATCTTTGGTGTACAACAGTCGAAGCGAACAAGGATAATCCGTATCCAATCTTGCTCAAAAAGCTGCTAACTACGATGGGTCAGTTAGAGCTCTTAGAAGAGCTTGTAGCAGTATTGAACCAAGAGCAGTCTTTTGTTTTATCGTCGACTTATGAGAAATTGGAAAATCTGATATTTGAGTCGTGGGTTATCGCAAAACAAAAACCGTCAGCTGCAAGTATTAAAGAATTTCTACGGCTTGAATATGTCCCAGCCGGCGCGTTCTTCAAAATGCCGCTTAGTCAGATCTACCTGTCGTATATCAAGTATGCTCAGCTTAATATGCATTTTCTCGTTCTACACTCGATGATAAAACACTACAATGGGGTGCGTCGGATGATAAAAGAAGCACATAAGATTAATGCTCGACTTGCGTCGATTGTGATTTCCGGAATGGAGGATTTTTGGGAAACGAGAGGTATACTTCTCGCATTCAACAATCTTGAATTAAGTGTAAACGACCTGGAAAGTCCGCGATTTAGTTACTGGGTGAAACTCGCATATAAATTCTTAAAATTCGATGAAGCCCAAGGTGTCGTGCTTTATTGTTTAGGTAAAAAAAACGCGGAGCAAGTACAAGCAGCGGCCTTGCTAAGAAAAGCGATTGAAAATTCGTCCACGAAAATTGTCAATGACCTGTTGTCGAGTGTTCTTTTAAAGTACATAAAACAAAAGCTCTCGGTACATGTATTAAAAGGCTTAGCGCTCGACAAAGCTAACGATCAACTCTTTCAAGACAAGTTCTTTCTTTATTGGGTCATAGCTTCAGACGGCCAGCTTGCATCTGCAAAATTTGATCCCTTCCTGGAATTATACGAGGAAAATGACCTTGCGGAATTAGCGTTCCGCGCTCGCACTACAACTCGCGAGCCTGTGAATGTCTTTGCTGATGAAATGAATAAATATCTCATGTCCGACAGAGGGCCCCCAAACAAACGTCCGCGAATGTCAGTGCTTGATTTTTAAAGAGCCAGCTGCTTTTGGAGACTCACGCGGATTAAAAGTCTGTTTGCCTACTACATGTTCGATACATATGAAAAGTTGCGAGCGTAATTAGGTTCTTGAAAGTATTCAAACACGTATCTTTGTATCTTGCGATGTTGGTGTCTCATTCAGACGATATTTAATAATGCTTACTCTCATCACATGTTTGAATATTTCGGCCAAGTTGTCTTGGAAAGAATTCATCAAGGAACAATGAAGTGGCAGCACGGAAAAGCTTCTGTTTGCATGTCGAACACTACTTGCATTTCATACCTTCTAACAATCTCGTGAATTCTCTGGAGTATGTCACGACGAAGATACGTTTTTCCAGTACTGGATATTTAAAGTGTAACAGGTTGTCCGTTACATACGTATTATATCCTATTCGAGGAATAACAATTGTTATTTCCTATAAGAGGAAATAAGTAAAGAAGTACAAAATTATTACCTTTATTCATTTTGACTTAAATAATTCCAATATTTCCAAATTGGATAATATTGATGCAATTAGACATTAGCTCTATTGATTGGTTGGTTTGAGTCTAAATCAACCCCGCCAATCGTAATAAGATACGATTGTGCGGTGCGCAAGGAGTCGCCATACTAAGTTTGATATTAATATAATAAAATCAGTAGTAGGTAGCGTACCAATTATATTAATACAGTTTTACTTTTCCATAAATTTAATCTTTTGAATTACCTTTGGTAGCACTCTTAGCTACTTAGAAACCTTCCTCGGTACCCCTGTGTACGTGAAGTTTTGAGGCACCTGACCTTCACTGTAATCAGTGTAAGGTCAACTAGTACTTACCAGTGCTCGTGAAAGGTGACCCGTTACATCTGGTAGCACTGTAGTCCTTTCAACGGCCGCGCACGTTACATATAACATGGACATGTTTGATGAAGAAGGAGGGAGCTTCCAAGCCCCTCAAGAAGGTTATCACGCAACGCGTGAGAAGTTTACTCATTTGAGTGACCTCGAATGGAGAGCGATCGAACGAATGAACTCGGTCGTAGGCGGGCCAGTATGCTGTACACTCTGGGCAGAGATGAACAGCATGCGGCCATAGCCAAGTTCATTCAACACGAACTCTTCGGGGCCCAAGAGAAAGTAGCCTTGCTTTACCAGCAAGGCTCTCAATGTCGAGAGAACAGGGTGCTCAACAGATGGAAGATGAAACAGCAGCATTTACATGCAGCTAATGGGCCGACGCTTCCGCGTCGACCCGAAAGCTTAAAGATCGAAATCTCTAAGTTTAAGGCAGTCGATAGCGACTCCCTATTGAGATGGTTCGTCGAGTTAGACGACGCCATTGACTCTAGTCTTAAACAGGCTTTTGTCCACTCTGGTGTTTATCGTCCACCGATACGACAAGAAACAGAGGTCCAGAACCCATGTAGTCTCTCGTATGTAGAGAACGAGAAACCTCGCTTTTCAAATTACAAACGGTTACAAAAATGTAATCGTTCTAAAAAATGGGCAGCTACGCATATGAGTGTAGTGCCCCACGGCCAGAGCCTAAAAGCACTGAGCAAAAGACCGACCTCTAGCTAGGAACAGCGGAGGACGCGGATCCGACGCTGTTGCGAAATCGCCACGGTGAGGCAGATCGTCAAAAAATGGTCGGTCAGTAGTTGCGGAGCACCCTTCTGATCCAGCAACGTCGAAAGAATTTGCAGGCCTTCTGACGAAAGTTGCTCCTCACACACAAATATTGTGTGTAACTGCCCCAGGGAGATGAGGTAAACCTCATCACCTTGAAATTAGAAGTGTCAAATATGTTTTCACTTAAGTCCCTTGTCGATTGTGGGGCGTCCAATAACTTTATTGGACGCCAATCGGTAGAAGATCGCAGATTTAAATTTATTGAGCGCGATATTCCTCTAACAAAGATGACAGTGCGACTAGAAACATGCGCATCTGTAACGTTAAGAAACGTCTAGTTGGTATCTAATACACGTTGAATGGTAAACAGAACGATAATGCTTTCATCGTACTAGATTTGGATGACAGAATTGATATCATCCTTGGATTACCATGGCCCAGAATGCAGGAGCCATGCATTCAGTGGAAGCAGCAAGCCGTGACGATGCCCGTCTCTTGATCATCAGATGGCCAATTGATAAACATCTTGCGGCGTCCACAAGCGTGTGGATGTCCCACGGTTGAGTGCGATGTCCTCACTTGCCTTTCGGGATTTTGCACGACTGTACACAAGCACTGGGCAACGTCGAAGGTCCATCATTATGACGTGGACATAGTTACCGACGGTTGTGCAGAAGCACAAGCAGCGTCGAAGTTCGACCACTCGAATAAGGTGAGTGTTACGAAACAAGGATGTTTGCTGCAAAATCAACACCCAAGACGTACGTCTGTAAGAGACAGTGAGAAAGTCATAGATCGACTGGAGAGTCGGTCGTAGAGGATATCGCTGTGGAAGCGCAACCACAGCTGGAGGCAGTTGGGGAGGATACTCCCCAAATAATTTATGCGGGAAAACGTCCCCGGAAACCTGTGGTGAAAGGATCCCAGGTACCTTTAGAAATAAGTTTCAAAAAGGAAACTAAGACAATCAATGTCTTAGAAAACAATGGATCAAGTGTAGGCGCTTATAAACTTGATCTGATAGCGCCTCCGAAGTCAACTTCGGAGATTCCTCAATTGCCAACGCTAGAACCGAAACCGTTCTTGCGTGATCTGTATAGTGACAGAGTCAAGCAGATCTGCGTATTTGTCACAGATGACAAGTACGTGGCTAAAATTCGGTCGGCAATAGTATATCCTAATAACGAACGGATTCTTAGTACCTCACCGCTGGACGGAAGTGTCCTCGATTAGAAGACTCGGATTGAACGTTACATCCCAATCCTGGATGTTTAAAGACAAATTCTCTTTTTACAGATTTCTTAGAATTAATGATGTCTTCCCTTAATCAGTACCGTGCGATTTGCCAAAGAACAAAGGCACCCGACACGAAATCGACCTAATCCAAGGTTCAAAGTACTGTGTCCTGAAGCAACTCGTGAATAAGTAAAAGCGAACGACAAATTTTTCGCCGAACGCTTAGCAGCCGGCCATGTGAGAGAATCAACTTCGCACATAGCTCTTCGACTTTCTGTGTGCGTAAATTAACAGGAGGATGGCGGATAGTGCATTCATTTAATAAAATGAACGCTGCAACTGTACCGGCTCAAACGCCAATACCACGAAAAGACGTAATGATTGATGGTATGTCAAGAGTTCTATCTTTTCGTCAATGGATCTGATGGATGAATTCTATCAGATCCTTATGCGTGAACGGGACATCCCGTCCACAGCAGCGAGCACCTCCAGTGGGATGCTCTGGGAATGGCTAGTAATGCCACAGGTACTTAGTAACGCCCCTGCAACATTCAACAGATGCGAAACGAATCTGTTGAGACCGGTGCGAGAATTCGCACCGAGTTATTTTGGCGATGTATTCGACCATAGCCGGGCAATGGACGGAAAGACGGACGTAAAAGTTCATAAAACTATCGTTCGTCAGGTTGTTACACTTATGCGAACGCCTAAGTTGTACGCAAATCTCAAGAAGTGTATAGTCGCTGCAAGCGAAATATCACTTCTTGGGTGCATTGTCGGTAAACCCGGTGTATGCCCGGATCCAAAAAAGATCAAGCCGATCACTGATTAGCCTGTGCCAGTCTATGTAAAGAGATGAAAAAAATACCTCGGTTTGGTGGCATATCTGCACAAGTACTCCCGCATTATGCCGAGATGAAAGCACATCTTTCTTCTTTGTTAAAGAAAAATGTGAAGTGGTCATGGAACGC
The DNA here is from genome assembly GCF_004359215.1 of Bremia lactucae. Taxonomy (NCBI): domain Eukaryota; phylum Oomycota; class Peronosporomycetes; order Peronosporales; family Peronosporaceae; genus Bremia; species Bremia lactucae. Next base: position 1,603,322 of record NC_090627.1, read on the forward strand.
TGATTGTTAGGGTTCCTTCGAGGGTGTTAAGAAAAGCTTGATGCAATCGCCAATCCTGGCGATTGCTGACCAAGACCGACGTTTTCATGTGGTCTGTGACGCCAGCGATATGGCATCGGCTGTGTGTTAATGCAATATGACACAGACGGCACAGAGCGCGCCGCCTGTTATCAATCGCGTCAGCTTCAACCAGCTGAACGCAACTATCCAGTGGATAACAGGAATGGATAACAGGAATTCGTTGGTCTTATAGTGACTACTTTACCCAATGACAGTCAGAGTGATTGTCGATTAAGGGATTAGTGATGTAACGGGGTGTATCGTTTCATGAAATTAATAAAGGTTGTTAATTTATATATTTTCTAAAACGTTGATAATATTTGGAGAATATTACTTTACATGGGTAATATTCTAAAAGCTTATCCATTGATAGATATAGACCATAACATCTACTTTCCCCGCGGTCCAGTCAGCGATGGACGCGCGCAAAGAGAAATACAGATAAGACTTAATTACATGTTTTATAATTAAGTCTGTATTAGGTAATTAGACAAGAAGAACTTACATATATTAATACAGTTTTTAATTAACCCTCTTTAAAGCAAGTGTTTAACGAGAGTCTTCCTCTGCACGTACTACTGTACGTAAAGTGACATGAGGCACCACTCGCACTGAGGCAGCGCGAAGTGGACTTGTACTGAAGCAGTACAAGTCAGTAGTGCCTCGTTACAGTGGCAGTACTTAATAGTACTTTTTCACCCACTCTGAAGCGTTCATTTTTTTGCGACTATTTCTTTCCGCATATTCTTTTTGCTTGTCCTGTGCGGTTGGGATCGCGTCACGAACTTTTCGTGTGATGGCTAATCGCTCATCCACAAAGCGTTGAGCACAAACTCGCCAATGACACCATTATTGAATACTGCTAAAAACTAGCAGGGTCACTAGGGCAAGTTTCTATCGTTGAGATGATACCCTCGCGGGTCATTGTTATATTGAATTAAACTATGTCCCTCTTTCGCACCGAGCATAGTGAGGGGCCCTCCCCCACTAAGACTCGGGCTGCGCACAAACGAGACTGCCGTCCGAGGATGGCGCAGTCCGTTAATATCAAACCGTGTACACCCATACTGGCGTGGACACTAGTATTAATAGTGAACTCCACATAGGGCAATTTGTTGCTCCATTCTTTGGAAGGTGCTATCGCGGGTAAGACATCCGCCACGATCCGATTGGCACGTCTGTTTGGCCACCGGATCTGCGGTCGACATGTGGAGCTTACTACCTAGCAGCTCAAACACATGTCGCCAGAAACCAGACGTAAAACTTGGGTCCTAGTCCGATACTTTGGTTTCGGGCATCCCGCGTAGTCGATATACATGATCCAGGAGCAAGAGAGCTGATTCCTTGCCTGTGATCGATGCTTTAAATAGTGCTTAATACACCATCGTTGGAATCGGTAGCGGCTTCAGTGGCGCACTGCTGGACGGTGCGGGCTTAGGATAAGCTGACACTGTTCGCATGAGCGAACATAGTTGGCCACCCGTCTATATATATAGGAGTGGCCACCAAAATTCCTCTGACATTCGTAAGAATGTCTATTCACGGCCCAGATGCTCACTAGATGGTGCATCATGGAGCTCGTGAAGGGTCATCAGATTGAGACCTGTGTCATGAGGCACATTGACTCACAAGGGATCACAAGGTGACAGCTGATGTCATAACAGGCCATCGCTGTAGCTTCAGCGATTTAGCTTAGCTTTCAGGTGCGACGAAAGGGTTATTTTTGTCCACCAAAGTGATCCAGCAGCAGGCCACAATAATCGTCCTGACTGTAGCTCTCTTATATTTTTGTCAGAGGCTAATGAGCTCGTCACGTGGTATGCCTTCATGGCTGCCAACGTTGACGGCAGAAATTGTGCTTAAGCACTAGACATACTTTCCTGGTGTCTTACCTCAAAGCTGGCCTGCGCGATAAAGCGTCAGCCAAGACATTCGACTTACCCGGCTTATATTCAACTTTGAAATTAAATTTTGACAAGAATGTAAGCCATCTTGCCATTTTAGGCGAAAGGTGCGGTGAGTTTATTGCGATCCGCAGTGATGCGTGATCCGTATAAATCACGAATATTTTGGTGCCTCGAAAGGTACACACAAAACTTGACAAGAGCATACTTATTGGAAGGAGCTCTTTGCCATGCACGGAGTACTTTAGCTCGCGGAATTAAATAGCCGAGACTGATAAGAGATGACACGGTCAACGCCGTCGTCATCCTTCTGCATGAGCGCGCTGCCGATTGCAAAATTACTTGCATCGCAGTCGACGCTAAAGGTCTTATCCGCGTCTGGCAATGCCAAGACCGGTGCCTCAACAAGAGACTGCTTCACTGATGTGAACGCATCATCTTGTTCTTTTAATCAAGCCCATTCTGCATCTTTTTAAGGAGGTCAGACAAGGGCTTCGTACGCTCTGCATAATTCTTGCTGTTCTTATGCAAGAAGTTAGCGAGCGCTAGGAATTGGTGCAAATCGTTCATATGCCGTGGGATTGGACATTCCTTTATTGATTTTACCTTTTCTGGATCTGCTCGTAAACCATGTGTACCAACGATGCAGCCCAGCACAGGTATCTCGGGGGCCCCTATGACGCAATTTTGCAAGATGACGTATAATTGGTTCTCACCCAATGTCTGAAACACAGCGTCTATATGACGTTTGTGCAACTCTGTTGCGGCCTAGCCGCCCTCGGCCCTACTATGAACGAATACATTGTCAAAGTAATAGGCGATAGGAACGGTGCTGACGCATCACATGAACTACCACTCTGTTCGATGTCGCTGGTGCGTTTTCAAAATTTGGGGCATCACACGCCACACGCCACTCCCAAAGCATACCGCTTGGGGTGCTTAGAGCAATTTTGGCTACATCGGACTATCTCATGAGTACCTAATAGTAGCCATTCTTTAAATCCAACGCGGAAAAGATAGTAGACTTTCTCATGGAGCTCAACAAAACATCTTTCCACGGAAATGGTTTGCTACGATATGGTCGCCGTGTTCAGCTTATTGTAAGCATAAACCACGCGCCATCCACCTGTGGCTTTACGCACACAAATGTCGGGCTGCAATGAGGCGATTTGCTCTTACGCACATACCCCGCCTTGGCTCGCTTGTCGAAGAACTCATCGATATAATCGACTTGTTCTTTCGGCAACGGCCATTGCCTGGTCACACAATACTTGGTGCCAGGTTCGAGGTCAATTTCTCGCCCGATGCCCCTATCTGCTGGTAGGCGGCTCGGCACTACTTCTGGAAACACATCGCGATGTTTCCACAGAATCTTAAATTACGTAATGTCATTCAAGGCATCCCAGCCTTGATCAGCAAACCATTTATTTTTGTCCGTTTCTAGGACACTGCGTCCATTGTGGACGACGAGCAACAGTCCACCAAGTTCTCTTCTGGATTGGTGTGAATATTTCGTAGATCTTAACTTCCTTTCATTCGGCTAGAATCAATTCCCCACGACATCTCCGGGAGTTACTAACTCCTTGGCAAATTTAAAGACTTGCCGGAGCACCTCAACTAAGGAAGCCTTTGCAATTTCGTCTTTGACGGCCTCGAACACCTCGTTCGAAGGACCGTCCTCCTTATAAGGAACTGATTCAAAGGTCACTCATTTAGATGTGCATTTGATCGTCCTAATTTGTCGGTACTCGTTCTTTTTTTTCGAGTCACCACGACCTTTGACTGGGAAGCGGGTGCCCTTGCTCTCCTGGCTAACGCAACCCTTCCAACCGCACCACTGTTCCGGTTCATGCTACGCTTGACTTCCTGTCACCTCGCTGTCTACTGCAACAGGCTACGCATGGGATAGAATTGGTGACGTTTGACATCCCGGCAACGCACCCTCATTTTTGTTTGACACGACATCAGTTGCATACGCCTCTCGCAGAAGCACATCTTTTCCAATGTCCTGCGTAGAGCTCGCAACTGTGCATGTATGCCAGTCTATCCATGGTTGTTTTTTGGCATGCCTAGGATGAGGTCATACGGACTCTCCACACCTAGCACTGCAAACTCTCTTTACAAGAGAAGTCACTAAAGCTGAAAGCGAGTTCTACCTGAACTCCCTTAGACTTAACGAGCGCGCCGTTCGCTAAACGAATGGTCGCTCTTCTCGCTTGCCATCCTGGAAAAGCGACTTAAACATCGCCGGTCTCTTTCATTGAGCCGCGAGTTTCAAATTTTTTTGTGATGCACCCGAATGCACTAGGAGGGTCATCACCTGGTCATAGCCTCTTACATGAGCGCTATAGACCAGCAGGATTGAAAGCTGAAATTTCGAGACCTCAGGGACTATGCTACCCATTTGTTCCACAGCTCTGAACTTAGGGGTAGCTTCAGAGTCCACGTCAGTAGGGCATCCCGCCCCTACTGCGCTCCTGCATTTCCCGACCCCTCAGTGGTCGATGCAGAACTCATGCGTCTTGCATGCTGGTTCTTGCCATAACCTTTTGGGTAGAGAGTCCTCTTGCTGGGCGTCTTTGCTCTTTTGAACCGCTTGGTTTTTCAACAGCGACCCAGCAGGGACCCTGGCATAGCAGCGAGCCATCATATGGCTGCGCTTGCCGCATATATAACAGACAATGTCTGCTAAGCCCAACTCCATGGGAGTGGCATCTGACCTCTCGGCCGACGGCTTATACCAAGCTGTCGCCGAGGCATTGTTGTAGGATTGCTTCTCCACTAAGGCAACTTGGATTGCCTCTTCCATCGTCGACGGCACCTTTCTGAAAAGGCCCAGTCGCGATGGACCATGCCGTAGTCCGTTCATAAATGTGGGCACCTTAATGTGCTCCGGAAACGGACCTACGGTAATGGACGCCGATAACGAGCGCATCTCTTGCACATACTCTTGCAGAGATCGCTTCGCCTGTCGCGCTACAAAGAAGCGCGCCTGAAGCAATACTTCGTTGTTCGGCGGCTGGTACATGGCGCATATCTTTTCTTTAAAGATCGCCTATGTAGGGAACGCCTTTCTGTCCGCTATAAGCGCCGAGTAAGCCTACTCTGAGACCTAACCGCGCAGGTGCGACATGCCGTACGACACCATCTGGCTGTTGTCCTCAATGAGCTGCGCCAACCGCATTGCTCCACGGCTAAAAGCCAGTGGACAATCGTGTGCGCTGCAGTTCCATCGAACTTGGGCGGGTACATCCGAAGTAGCCTCGGCTAATGCGGCCGGGCAGAGAGCATCTCAAAGGTCCTGTTGAGAGCCTCGCTCCGAGCCTGCTCATGCCTGCGCATGCCTCAGCTGATCCTGAGTCTAAGTGACGGACTCTGCCGCAGCATGGGTCTGTGCCTCGGATGCGGCTTTCCGCTGTCCGAGCACGAATGCTTCAAACTACTCCAATCGAGCAACATGATGCTCATCAGGATTGCGCAAGAGCCTGGCTAGGGCTTGTTCAATAAGTCCCTGCGCCAGGTGCTCTGCCACCTCCATATGATGTTCGGAGCGGTGGAAGAAATGAGCTTAATCGATATTGAGGCTCATCCTCACGTGCACACGCAGAGATGGGGGTCGTGGAAAGGATTTCAAGTGCTACCAAGTGAAGGCGGGCACGTCTTGATGCGGCCACGGTCTACTTAAGCACACACCCTAGCAAAGCGAGGAAGCGGTTTGATCGTCTACTCTTGTGTGCCGTGAGGTAGTTGTGGAAAGCGCCTTGGCGAACTCACCCAGCGCACTAAGTACTCTAGTAAAGTGTCGTCACGGGAGCGGTGATCCGACTCCTCATGCGCACTTACCAAGTAGGAAGAAGTTTTCAGACTGATTGTTATTTAACATATTTAATTTAAATACCTATTTTAAACCATTCATAAAATGTCATCTCTGTAGATAACCTTAATATGCATTGCTAGCGTATCTTTCTAGATATCTCGCGTAACGGATGACGCTAGCCGTCATCCCTCCTAATGTGAATACACATTTGTGCATCACATGCACAAGGGTAGGTCTAATTACTTTATTTAAGTGATTGACCAACCCTGAAGTCCACAAAGTGCTTAACAGGGACTGTGTAACATTAAAGCAACTTTAGCACGTTACAAAAGGTAATTCAAAGGATAAGAATTAGGGAAAGGTAGAACTGTAGTAATATAATTAGTTTCCTTCGTAACAATCTTCTATCTACCACTGAACTTATTATATTAATATCTGACTAACTATGGCGCCTCCTTGCTCTCCGCGCAATCGTGTCTTATAACGATTGGCGTGGTTGATTTAGACTGATATCAACCAGAGCTGATGTCTTATTGCATCTATATTATTCAATTTGGAAATATTGGAACTATTTAAGTCAAAATCATTGAATATAATATTTTTTTACTTCTTTACTTATTTCGTCCTTAAAGGAAAAAGTAATCGTTATTCCTCTTATAGGTAAGAAAACTTATGTACCAGGAACACCCCGCTACATCCCCCCCAACCAACTTCACTATAGTGACTGATGTAGGGTGACAAGAAAGATTATTATGTCTTTCCCTGTAATTTTGCATTATTTCTTTTAGTCAAAATATTGATTTAATTCTCATTAATTGATTTTGACTAAAATCAAGATGGCGACTAATAAGTCTGTGCCCGTGGGCCGTGAGGCCGCAAAGCTGGCAGCTGCACGAATCAGTGCAGCTGTTGGTTTTGGAAATGTATCAGCAGACGCTAATACGTCTGCTGCAGGGGATACGTAACCTCCTACTCCCGTAGTAGGTGACTGTAACATGTCATCTGTTGATAACATTGCAGGTGACGGTGACAAGTCACCTGCTACACCAATTGTAGGTGACTGGACCAAGTCGCCTGCATAGCCCACCTAAGTATCCACTGTAAAGACCGCCGGATCACCCGGGGCTGGTTCCGTTAAACCTTTGGATTTTGACGTGACGACTACAGAGGTAATGATGAGGTTGTTTGACTCGTCGGACCTCTTTGGTCGGGGGTCATTATCCGATGACTCCGTGGGCGATGGCCACTCTGGTGACGTTAGTACGCGTCACCTGGAACTAAGTGGTCGCGAAGGGAAGATGGCTGCTGGTTGCGCTAGTTTGCATCACCAGAAAAAAGTGATTATAGGGATCGCTCCCAGGGCCAAGTTAACGCTAACGTTATCATGAGCCAACAGGAGAGGGACCGCAATTCGTTGTGGTTCGCTCCTGAAAAGAGGCCTTGGTTACCCTCTAGGGGAAACTTCATTCGTTGGTCTGGTATGACCAACGATCGATATCATATCCCGTTATTCGACTCATCAAGCTTTCACAAGCCTGATGAGGATGAAACGAATTCTTCATCGATGCCTTTTTCCGGCAAAGGATGTCAAACCTTTGTTCCAAGCTTAGACAGTCTTTGTACAAAATGTTCAAAACATAGGCCGTGAGGTCTGGCTTGAAAAACTAAATGCTTTCCGTGAATGGTTACAAGAACGGACCGTGGTCGGTACACGCTATAAGTTGCACCGTTTGTCTAGAGAGGCAGGTATTCCTTGCCTCTCGTGGAGGGACTCTTGCCCATGCTGTTTTAAGGGTGCTGGTCATGCCCGTAAGAAAGCGTATTCCCTCAAAGATCCCCATTGGAGAACTCTCATCTCTTTTGAGATGCGTCAAGAGATTTGAGAACCTTCAATCCGTTTAGGAGCGCGGGGAGCGCTCGTTCTCCGATGGACCTTCTGCCGAGGAGGATGGGTCTCGTCGTACTGCAAGACGAGACTTGGAAGTTTGGAGACGAGGTTCCCAACTTTCATGCGAGGGTGGATACTTGTCAACGAACGAGATAGCTCTTTCAAAGCCCCTTTGCCTCACGGTGGTTCCAGAAACTTTCAACAAGAAAGCGCTTCTCACCACCTGAATCCATAAATGGACGTGCAGTGGGAAAAAAGATCGGGTTCGCCTCGTTTGACGAGCCCGAATCAACGTCGTGATTTAGTTCACAGCCTTTATAATATAAGGGATGATCTTGATCACGAGCGATCCCGTCGCCGCGAGTAAGCGGTGACGGTCGATAATGTTTCTCGTGACCAGTTAAAAATTTGTGTGCAGATTGCGACTGAACAACTGGCGAACGGAAAGACACATCAGTCCCTTCAAAACGAGCTGTTGACAGTTTGTCAGAAGATCTCTTTCTTGGAGGAAAATGCGGATCGTCCGGTTCAAGAGAATCAGACCCTGTTCCAAGACAACAAGTCTTTGGCTCGGTACCATACGGCTTTGGCCTATGCCTTTGACCGTTCCGGTGCAATCGGAATCAGAAAAAGCCTCGTACTGATGTTTTGGGCGGAGACGCCCAACATAAAACTTAGCATGCGTACGCATACTACGAGGCAGCTCGATCGTGTACGCATTGCCTTGGCGATGTAGTACACGAAACGGGCCGATATACCTAGGCAGTCATTTGTTACTGCCTACATTCATCACTACGTGCTTTGGTAGGTTACCGATAACAGTAGGACTAGGTCATTAATTTTAAATGAAAGTATGTTTGCACTTCCAATTTTGTGTCAAAGTTCCGTTTCTGTCGGTCCACCGCATCAGCGATAAAATCCTGTACGAATCGGACCACTGCTTCTCTAGCCAACAGGAAATTACCTGCTGACTCGGTTTTATTCTTGTTTTCAGTGCGACCAGCTCGCACTGCGGAGATATTAATCTCTTCATTATTGAGAGTATTATCGTTCTCATTAACATTATTGCTTTCGATGCTGAGTCTTTCAGCGTCGTTGTCTAAGTCAATGATAGCATTATTGTTATTACTGAGTTTGTCCACTTCAATGTTAGTTACTCAACATTGGTATCCTTCGCATTGATCTTAGGGCTAATGCGTGATAAGCAAGAGCTAGAAGGTTCTTTGTTCGAGCGAGTCCCTCCCCACTTAAACAAGAGTTACTCTCAAACAGGGTAGGTATCTGTGGGTGGCGAAAGCCATTCACGAAAAACGGTGTATGCTTTGTAGAAGCATGCACTAAATTGTTGATGGCAAATTCTTCCATCGGCAAGAACTCGCTCCATCCCTTAAAAGAGGAGACGTATCCGCGAATTATCTCGTCGAAAACACGGTTTGCACGCTTCGTCTGACCATCTGTTTCAGTATGTGTGAAGCTGACAATCTTCAACTGTGTTCCAAGTGGTTTGGAAACTGTTCGCCAAAATTCCGCCTTGAAACTAGGGTTTCGATCTGAGACCAGTTCACGAAGTAACCCATGGAGTCGAAAATTGTGTCAGTATAGACACGAGGACAGCCTTTCGCTGTGATCGGCTCCGGGACGGCAGCATAAATGTACCATCTTGCTAAAATGATCAACAACAAAAAACACCATTATTCTTGTGTGTATCTTCGGAATCCGAAGACGAAGTCTATAGAAATGGACTGCCAAAACTCCGACGAGACAGGCAGAGGTTGTAACGGAGCACGGAATGAAGCACTGAGCTTTACCCGTTGACAAACTTCGCAAGCACGTATGTACTTGCGGACGAACTCATACTGGCGTGGCCAGTAGAAATCGCGACTTATCGTGAGATTAATTTTTGCACGTCCACGATGCCCACTTATTGGTGCATCGGGGCAGTCATACATGATGCGTAAACGCAAATTATTATAAGTGGGGATGACAAAACGAGGTGTGTCGCCAGCAATGGCTGCGTATTATCATACAGAAACTTATTGCGTGTTGTGTATCGATCCGTTGAGGATCGACACAACTTCGACAACCCTTTTATGGTTTGTTGTGGTGATTTTTAAGGTAACCCATCAGATCTTTAGAGCTTAATCTTCTTTATAGGCTCTTCTAACGTCGTCAAGTAATGCTGACGACGGAACGCTTCTTGTTGCAACACTGGGCTAATGCTCACTGTTGCTTGTTTCAACAGTAGGCTTATCCTTACTGTTCTTTTGCGCAAATTCGGGCTGGCGCTAAACGGCATCCGCGACGATATTAAGTCGCCCTGGTTTGTATTCCACGGAGAAGTTATACTCCGCCAAGAACGACCATTTCGCCATTCTTTACGAGAGGTGTAGACTATTTACGGCTGGTCCGTATATACAATTAATGGTCTATCTTCCAAAAGATAGACCCTAAACTTAGCCAGTGCATATTTCATGGCACTTCATTCAAACGATGTTGATTGGTCAGAACCATCATTTTAATTCTATCGCATGGCTAACAAGTCCATGCGGTATGCAAATAGTGCGGCTCCTTCAAATGCGGTTCATGCAGCCGCGGGCGACGCATTATTGTCTCTTGCGGCCTACGTTTCGTCTGCCGTAGTGTCATCTTCTCCCGCAACTCCAAATGTTGCGGGTGCACGTGGTGATACACCACGTGAATGAATGTGACCCCTCTTTGGAGGTCGACTACGAATGCGAGTCGGACGAAATCGCCGTCGAGGAGAACAGAACAGTCGCCTGATCATCGTCAGGCGGCTGACTATGAGCCTTCGAATGAGAGGGCTCATTCTAGTAGACGTGCTTGTAGCATTCGCTACAGCATGTTCGGTTCGGACGATAAGGATAATTCCTCATCGCCAGCACCGTCTCCCGTGCCGTCACCCGTACATATTTCTGTGCGTGGTGATGACGATGGTGTAAGCCATCGCAACAAAAGTTCTTGTGGTACCCCAGCTTCAGTTGGTACCACTCAGGGGATTGTAGACACTGAAATGTCTCATTTTGCCCCTGAGAAGAAGATGTGGCTTTTGCACGAACAGCTAATTAATAGGTTATCTCGAGAGACTACTCCTTACAATAAATATCTCTTATTGAGTGCGACAAGCTACACGGTCTTGAATTCAGCGCGAAGAACTTTCGCGCCGAGGAAGATTTTTATCTCGATGCTTTTTTCAAGCATCGATGGTATAGTGGCAACAATAAGCGAGATAAAGTCTCGCTTATGCAAGCCTGGAGCGCGTTCATTGGCAACGTCAAAGACATTGGACGTGAAGCCTGGCTTCAAAGACTTAACGCGATTCGCGTTAAGTTTGAGAAACGAACTCCAACCGGTACAAGGTATAAATTGCATCGGTTGTCAATGGTATAGACGTCCCCTTTTACTCGCTTCGTGTTGTCAACGCAACAGGGACAGGGATCATCCACGTGAGGCAAGACTTCCATGCCTCACGTGGGTGATCCCTGTCCCTGTTGCGTTGACAACACGAAGCGAGTAAAAGGGGATGTCTATGCCATTTCTCCGCCCTGGGGAAGGGCTCGCATCTCTATCGAGATGCGCGATGCGATTTAAGTTTTGCATTCAATTTACAAGCGCCAGGTGCGCGTGTTTTCTTAAGGACCTTCTGATCTATCGGATGGGTCTGGTCATTTTGACGGACGAGGCCCTCAACGTCAACAATCAGCTCGGAACGAGGCTCCCAGCTGTCATGTGAAGGTGGATAACTGCGCCAGCGAAAAGATAACTCGTTCGCTGCCCCTTCACATCACGGTGGTTTTGGATACGTTCCAAAAGAAAATAGGGACATCGGGCACTAATTGACCTCGAACCTGGCACCAAGTATTGCGTGATCAGGCAATGGTCGTTGCCAAAAGAACAAGTCGATTATATCGATGAGCTCGTTGCCGAAAGAACAAGTCGATTCTATCGATGAGTTCGTTGCCGAAAGAATAAGTCGATTATATCGATGAGTTCGTACCACCGTTAGAATCGACCAATGGTTGTGGCGGAGGAGGGAAAATTAGATCCAGCCCATGTGTCGGATCTAGAGTCGAAGATCGACAAACTCGACCGCTTTCCCCATGATTTGGAGGAAGGATTTGGTCACGAGCGCGGTAAGCGTCGCTCGTTAGAGCAGACGGTGCAGGCTCACCATATTGAACGTTGGGAAGACCGTTCGAAGAGTGCGTACTCCATGTTGGAGTACAAACGGATCCCGCTCTTCGTGATGAGCTTTCTTCCGCTCATCGCGGTTTCGAGGATCTTCGGACCCGGCATGAGAATCTCCAAATTCATCATGAGATTCTGGTTCGTGACCACAAGAATCTTTTAGGGATTCTTGAAAAGTGTGGTCAGATCCGTCCTCGGAAGAAACCGCGTACTGATGTACAGCTGGAGCCGACCAACGTAAAATGTAGAACGCGTTCGCATCCTAAGTGGCAATTCTATTGTGAATGCATTGCCTCTGCGATCAGTACATGGAAAGGCCCAATGAACTTGGGTAGTAGTTTACTACTACCCACATTAGTGACTACACGCTTAGGTAAGCTTACCGTAGAGAGTAGTACTAGATCATTAATTTTAAATGAAAGAACGTTTGCTCTTCCATCTTTGTCTGCGTTCCGTTTCTGACGGTCCATTGCGTTAGCAATGGAATTGTGTACGAAAAAAATTCCTGATTCTCGAGCCAGCAGAAATTTCTCTGTTGACTAATTTGTTTTGTATTTTTCAGTGTGCTTTGTGCGCACTACCATTGAAATATTTCTTATCCTCGATGTCGATTGCTTCGACATCGACATCATTCGCGTCGTTGGTGAGTTCGCGACCACAACAATCTTTGAGGGATTCTTGAAAAGGGTGGTCAAATCCGTCCTCGGAAGAGACCGCGAACTGATGGTACAGCCGGAGCCGACCAACGTAAAACGTAGGACGCGTTCGCATCCTACGTGGCAATGTTTTTGTGTACGCGTTGCCTCTGCGATGCAGTACATGGAAAGGCCCAATGAACTTGGGTAAAAGTTTAATGCTACCCACATTAGTGATACACGCTTAGGTAGGTTTACCGTTGAGAGTAGCACTAGGTCATTAATTTTAAATGAATGAACATTTGCTCTTCCATGTTTGTCTGCATTCCGTTTCTGTCGGTCCACTGCGTTAGCAATGGAATCCTGAACGAAACGGATTATTGATTCTCGAGTTAGCAGAAATTCTTCTGCTGACTCATTTGTTTTGTCTTTTTCAGTACGCTTTGTGCGTACTGCCATGAGATTTTTCTCATCTTCGATGTCGATTGCTTCGACATCGACATCATTCGCGTCGTTGGTAACTTCGACGCGTGATGAGCATGATCCAGAGTTGGTTTTGCTCGTGCGAGTCCACACCCCTTAAACTGAAGGATTACTCTAATTGGGTGGGTATGCGTGGATGGCGTAAGCCATTCACGAAAAACGGTGTATGTATAGTAGACGCATGTACCGAATTATTGATGGCGAATTCGACCATCGGTTAAAACTCGCTCCAATTCGGATACGTTTGGACGTAACCTGGAAGTATACGCGATTTACGCGTTCTGTCTAACCATCTGTCTCTGGATGATCAGAAGTTGACATAGTCAGCCGTGTTCCGAGGGATCGGGACACGGATTGCTAAAACTCCGCCGTAAACCGTGCATTTCTATCCGAGGCCAGTTCACGAGGTAACCCGTGGAGTTTGAATACCGTGTCGATAAAGACACCGGCACAGCCCGGAGCCGTGATCGACTCTGGTACTGCAGCAAGATGTACCATTTTGCTGTCCACAAAAAAACAAGGATTCCATTATTTTTGTGATCGTCTTCGGGAAATCCAAAGACGAAGCCCAAAGACACAGACTGACAACATTCTGCCGGAAGTGGTAGAGGTTGAAGAGGTGCACGGGATGAAATGCTACGCTTCACCCGTTGAGATACCTCGCAAGCACGAATGTACTTGCGCTCGAACGGATACTGGCGGGGCCAGTAAAAGTATCGACTTACTGTGAGGTAAGTCTTCTCACGTCCACGATGTCCACTTGTTGGAGCATCGTGACACTCATACATGATGCGCAAGCGCAAATCATTGTGAGTCGGGATGACGACACGTGGGGTGTCGCCGGTAACGGCTGTGTAATACAATAAGCCGTTACGTGTTGTGTTTCGATCGGATGACGATCGATATAAAGCCGGTAGATCTTTAAAAGATTCATCGGATGGACTCATTAAATGACCCATCAAACATTGAAGGTCCTAATCTTATTTATAGGCTTTCTTTATGTCATCGACTAAGGTTGATGACGGAACACTCGTAGTGAGTGTTGCAACAGTAAGATTACTTTCACTGTTTGGGTGCACAGCTGACTCGAATTCGGGTCGGTGTGATAACGCATCAGCGACTTAATGTCGTCGTCCTGGTTTATATTCGACGGAGAAGTTATACTTCGCGAAGAAGGATAGCCACCTCGCCATTCTTTGCGAGAGGTGTGGGCTATTTACGGCCGTGCGTAATGG
>NC_090627.1:1619856-1655516 GCF_004359215.1 Bremia lactucae
GCTTGATTTAACCACTATACACATCTCTCAAGAACCGCTTGGGTTCTGGGTTGGTAATTGAGTTATCTCCGAAGTTAACTTCGGAGGCGCATACAGCTCAAGAGTATAAGCCCTTACTCTTGACTCGTCATTAACCAAGACCTTCAATGTCTCGGTTTCATCCTGGGATTGATCCACAGGCTGCCGAGGAATCAATCCCTCGTAAAACTGAAGTCTAGTCACTTCAGCATTAACTATTTGAGGAGATTTCTCCGTGGCGAGTTATTCCCTCAACGTCTTCCGACTATGATTGCGCTATCACCGTCAGGTCCTCTACGGTCGACTCTCTACTCGACCTAGGATCAATGTGTTGTCCTTTTTGGACAACCGGTATCTTCCTTGAATGTCGCCCGCTAGGCGTACATTCATGTCTCAATCCACTCGACTTATTCGAGTGGTGGACCTTCTGCGCTGCCTGTGCACTCGCACAGCCGCCGGCAGCAAACTCCACACGGTGATTGGTAATCACACTGTGATCTTGTGCAGTCGTACTAACGAGTACGTGGCGAGTTATTCCCTCAACGTCTCTCGACTGTGATTGCGCTATCACCGTCAGGTCCTCTACGGTCGACTCTCTACTCGACCTAGGATCAATGTGTTGTCCTTTTTGGACAACCGGTATCTTCCTTGAATGTCGCCCGCTAGGCGTACATTCATGTCTCAATCCACTCGACTTATTCGAGTGGTGGACCTTCTGCGCTGCCTGTGCACTCGCACAGCCGCCGGCAGCTGACTCCACACGGTGATTGGTAATCACACTGTGATCTTGTGCAGTCGTACTAACGACCGTAGCACAAGTGAGGCTATCGCACTCACTTGTAGTGCATCCACACGCTTGTGGAAGCTCCAAGACGTCCATCAGATGGTCACCTGATGAACAAGTGGTAGGCATCTTTACGGATCGATGCTGCCAGCTGATCCTAAGCCTAGGATGACATCAAATTTGTCTCCAAATCCAGTACGATGAAATCATCATCGTACTGTAAATCGTTTAACGTGTAGTAAAATTTCACTACGCGTTTCATTACTGTTATCGATGCGCCTGTCGCTAGACGCACCGTCATCCTCGTTGGAGGGATGTCGCGCTCAACATATTTGAGCCTACGACCCTCTAGTGACTGGCGACGAATAAAGTTATTCGACGCTCCACAGTCCAATAGGGCTCTAAGTGACAAATCATTTGTCACTAATCTGAAGGTGATGAGGTATCCCTCATCACCAGGTGCAGAGACACATAATGATTGTGTGTCTGGAGCAACTTTAATCAAGAAATTTGCAAATTCTCTTGAGGTTGCATCGCAATGTTCGCTATATTTGTGTAAATAGTTGGCAAAATAGCAATATACGTACTGCCCATGCGAGTTTTATTAAATATGTAACCAATGTTGAGATCGGTGCGGGATTCCGCATCGAGTTATTTTAATAATGTCTTCTTACACTTATGCGTAGCACAAGATGTATCCAGTGTCATCACGGGAGCGGTAATCCTGCTCCTCGTGCGCACTAAAAAGATTTGTTTTCAATAGTCTATCAATATCTAATAAAATCGACCCTACCACTCACGCATATCCTTTTAGTTCTTAGGAACCGGCCAATCAACTATGGTATTTACCTTGGCGGGATCCGCGCTAAGGCCTCGGTCCCAATGAATCACCCTAGGAAGATCATTATTTCTGCGCCAAAAATGCATTTAGATGCCATTGCATACAATTTCATTGTACGCATATACTCGAGCACTGCTCGCAAATGGTCTATGTGTTTTTCCATATCCGGCTGACCCTATTCCGCACGACTGTAGAGAAATATGTGATCAAGACGATTAGATGTTGCCGAAGCGTTGGAAAGGCCTTGTGGCATAAGCAACCACTCCCATAGTATACCGCTTGGGGTGCTAACCGCTGTAACCGGGATATCGCTTGCTGAGCAGTTAGTAATAACCATCGATTAAGTCAAGTGCACTGTATATCGTGCATCCCGCCGTATTGTTATGGAGATATATTTTCTAGGAATGGGGGTTTGTGCTAGTATAGTGGCAGCATTAGCCTATTATAAGCATGTACAGCGCCATTTACCATTTGGCTGTTGACACAAAGCGTCGGTGTCGAATGGGGAGATTTGTTCGCTCGTACCATGCCAACCTCTTGCTTAGCACGGAAAAAATCGTCAATGACGTCAAAGTTTCCTTTGGTAAAGGCCACTTCGTGTAACACAGTATTTGGTTCCAGGAACCCAGTCAATTTCATGACGGACACCTCTATCCGGGGGTAAAACAAATGGTGGATTCGTACATACCACATCTTGAAATTCCCAAACTAGATCTTTAAGGAAAGATGACCCACTCCGCGCACTAAGCGCAGTTTTTGTGTCCTCCAGGACAGTTTCGTCCAGAAGCGACGATGAAATTTATTCAGTCGTTGGCCAAATGACCACTATCTCAGACAAGTCGCCAGCCTTTAAGGCTTGGCCGCACTCATCAATAGATATTTGGTCTGGCTCTTAAGATCATGTAATCAAGGATTGCCGCACGGCTAACTTCTCCTTCGATGTTACCGATTACACGATTTACAAGCGTATGCAAATGCTTACTCGGATCACTTTGTGAGGGTATAGACGCTTCGCGTCTCTCCTGTCTTGGAGTAGAGACGATACGCCTCTTAGAGCCCGGGACAATCACGTCCTCAAATTTTCCAACCTGTATTGGTTCTGTACCAGAGCTGGTGTCTAATCCGACATCCGACGAGGAGTTATGTAACTCAACTTCCTTGTTTAGTGCCGTTTACATGTCATTTCACGTGCATTAGAAGGGTTTGACCCAAAATGCCCTGGCAAAGCGTCAATACTGTCACTATTGACACTCAGTATGGTGCCACATCGGCCCACCATACTCGGTGGACTTAGACGTGCCACTCCACGTGCCTCAGGGACATACGCCCTTGATGACTTGGCCTTTTAGGCCTACAATTCTTTCAGATTCAGTAAATTGTTATTGCAACGAGTGTCACTCAACGGAGTACGTGCCGTTCCAACCCTTTTCTGTGTCGGGCTCAAAATTAATGTCTTTAACATTGGAGTTTATCAACTTAGTTATTCCAATGTCTAAAGCACTGACAGATTCAAGCAGTGATTCGCGCCAATAGCGCTTTTTTGCCTAGCAAAGTGGGGTTTAGGGCTCTACAAAACTGTGCTAGGAACATTGCGCGTTGCGCCTAAGTTCTTAGACCTCCTATCGATCCATGGCTCATGGCATTCAAGCCAGGCCATACCAAGGATGAGATCATATCTCGAATTCAAATCAAGGACGAGATAGCGTTCCACACTGTCAAAGTCCAGAAACTTCATACCTAAGTTTAACGGAACTGTAAGAATAGTGGCACGAGTCCCTGTCACTAAGCGAACAATAGTCGTATCAATTTCATGCGCTATTAAGCGCCTTAGCATATTGTTAATTTTCCTCAGGGGAAAGACGTCGAGCATAATTGCAAGATGCTCCTGAGTCAATTAGAATTGATCATGGCTTATCAAAGCCCTTCACAGTCGCTTGAGCGACTAACAAGCCAGGCTTGAACTCACGCCCCCTATCATTACGCACCGAGCTAATAAGGGCTAGGTCTTATTTATTCTCACTTCCTAGAGGTTCGACAGATCCTAGGTCTTCTTCAGTAGGTCGCCCCGCACCTCCTTCTTCTGGCGGACTTCGGCTTCCAGATGCACGAATACGTGTTCTTGCATGTACCGTGCGTCTTCATTGCGGCATAATTCATCTTCACAATTCGTATTCGCACAGCCACTTGTCCAACTGCGTATCGACGTTTTCACGCACCGTACCATTTCTGACATAGGCCGGAATTGGTGCTCATGCGAGCTTTGCGCGTTTTGCGTAGAGGAGAGACCGGGCGTAAATGTTTTGTGCTTCCGCACATATAACATCTACGGATGTTCTTACGCTTTTCCACAGTTTGAAGCACTTCTTCTCCTTCCTCGACGAGGCTAAGATCAACGGGTTCCGGTCTATTAGACGATACCGAAGTGCTCTAGGAGCTTGTACGATAAACATGCGCCGCTGCTTCTTGCTTTGTGTAAATCTTACCAAGGTCTAAACGCCTGACCTCTGTGGCGTAAATGATCTTTAAGAATTCGTAAGCGGAAGCCACACGCAATATGCAAACCACAGACTTTCCAGCGCCATTGTGTCCTGATGTTAATTAAGTTTTATTAACAAGGACGTCTTCTTTCATTAACTTTCTTCAACACAGACTTCAAGATCGACGCAACTCGTAGCTCAACGCTTTCATGGTGCTTAAATCATTTGAGGCACTTCTTAATAAAAGTATAGTTCAGACATTCGCTACGCATATTTTTTGGTCGAATCTATCTTCAAGCTCTTACACGAGCTCAAAATGACTCATCTCCTCAACATTTTTAACTGCTCCTTATCAAAGCTCCTAAACAGAAAATTGCAAAGTTTTTGACCCGAAAGTTGATTAGAATCTAAAATTTTGTCAGTGGCATTTTTTCTGACATCGTTTTCCGAAATGGCTCCACTTATTCGAAGAAGGTTCATCAATTCTGTTTTTATCCACGAGCTTATCAAGCACAATCTCGTAGTTTTTGAAATTATACCGACTAAAGACTTGAGGTGTTTTTTTCGTTCTGGGCCGTCTCATGTAAGCAGAGCGAGACCGCATATCAGTGTGACAGAGACCGAACGCGCTTTCACCAGGGCTTTTTGTAATGGGGCGCTGTTGTGGTACATTTAATTTATGGGTAAAATACCCTTTTGTTCTATTAAAAATAGGTAATTACTAAAATCCCATTTATTAGGTACATATGTGGCAGACGTCAAATATAAATCTGGCGGTTGAAATCTATTTTAAATTAGCTAGGGTAAGGTCTTAGATTTAAATATGTGACAGAAGTTCCATTTCCCTTTTGATCTTAAAGCGTCTAGTGCCTTCCTCAAGCTTGCGCATTGATCTGTGAGAGAAAGAACCCTTTCGAAGGTATATACTCTCGGTCACTAGCTGCCCTTGGTCCTACGAATCGTTGAATCCCTTAAGAATACACTTAGCTTTAAGAGCTTGTACGACTCATTGAGTTGTAAAACCTGTTAGTTCTATAGAACTAAGTGACTCTTTGAGTCAATAAGTCTGCCTCTGACTAACAGAACGAGGCAGCTCCGCTACACCTGGTTGCACTCGTAGTCAATCTACGCCTGAGTCTTCAAAAGCATTAGCCTTTGATGTAATGAAAACGTTTCCAGAACTTTCAGAGGCGGATCAAGCAGCGTTTGAGAAACTAAATTCATTGGCTTGAACACATTGAGTTCATAATGTCCCAGGGACCAGAGGTCCTGGACGCAAGGATTGAAGCATTTGTGCGTTACAAGCCTCTCTTATTGAACATACCCAGGATCACTCGGCGGCATCTATGCCAACTCGGTACATTTCGGTACCTGATTCAGAGCCTAAGGTCCGCCCTGTTGTTGTCAACGTTAAGGCATTTGAGGCAAAAGAGGGAGAAAAACTCCCTTTTGGATCAAGCGCAGATGGAGATGTCCATTGACTATGCCTTGTACTTAACAGAACGGCAAAAGGCCATGGCCATTTCCAAGGAAGCTCGGAGGGAGAGCCATGGAATGGGCACTGTCGTGCAGTACAAATATAAACGACGCTTTTCCCTCATGGGATTCGGTGAGTCAGCAAATGACCCGCATGTTTACTCCGCCCAATCAGGTTTTTCGCATGCGATCAAGGCTCGTAGCGACTCGTCAGAAAAGACGATTTAGGGGGTTTTGTCCAGGAGTTAAGAACTCTCATTGCATCGATGCATCAAGACCCGATGCAAGAAGCCATTGTCGGAACAGTCTTTTGTGGGGTTCAATGAGGGCGTTACCCGGACGAAATTATTCCGATCCCATCCTGCTACTTTGCGTCTGCTCGTGTTAGCAGACGTGCCTATAAGTGAAATCATAAAATCGTCAAGGAAGATGTCTGTTATCGGTTATCTGTTGTCAAATGTTCTTTTTTAGCCCATAGAGAAATTACTTTCGAACAGATATTCAAATACTACGGGATGTGAAGCAGTTTATGCTGCAAGCGCCCGAGCTGCTTCCAACATGCTCCATCCGGAGTTGGCGACATCCGCGCTTCGCTGCCGTTTCTGCACGAGCTAGCGATCTTGCACGCTTTATGTAACGGGATACCTTTCACTAGTACTGGTAAGTACTAGTTGACCTTACACTGTTTACAGTGAAGGTTATGTGCCTCGAAACGTCACGTACACAGGGGTACAGAGGAAGGTTTCTACGTAGCTAAGGGTTTATAGCTACCAAAGCTGTAGGCGGGCACGACTTAATGCGGCCACGATCTACTAAAGTACACACCCTAGCACAGCGAGGAAGCAATTTGACCGTCTACTCTCGTTTGCCGTGAGATAGTTGTGGTGGGCGCCTTAGCGACCTTACTCCATGCACTAAGTACTCTAGTAAAATGTCATCACGGGAGCGGTGATCCGACTCCTCGTGCGCGCTTACCAAAAAGGAATTAGTTTTTAGACTGTTTTTTAATTTAATCGTATTATTAATAAACAACCTATTTTTAAACAATAATAAAATGTCATCTCTGTAGATAACACCAATATGCATTCCGAGCGTATCTTTCTAAGAACCTCGCGTAACGGATGACGCTAGGCGTCATCCCTCCTAATGTGAACGCACCTAGGTGCATTCACACCCAAGTGGTGGGTCTGATTACTTAATTTAAGTGATTGTCCACCTCCTAAAGTACACAAAGTGTACTTAAAGGGGACTGTGTAACATTAGGGCAACTTTAGCCCGTTACATTATCCCCCCTTTAAAATGAATTTACATTTTGAAATTCGTCAAAGAGGAAGAAGGAAGTGCGAGCTGGTTTACGCGCCGCCTTGTTCTCTCAGTCACTCCAGCGAACTATGTTTACATACACGGCGCCAAAGATGCCACCTAATGGGGCAACGCTGGTGGGTCGTCTGCGAAGACACCCAACCAACCACGCGCTAAGCAGCACGCGCCGCATTAACACGCTGGCAGCGTCTAATGCTTTGGTCGAAAGGCCGACAGCTGCGCTGCTGCTGCATTAACTGGGCTTAAGGATATATTCCACATTAACAGTGAGGATGTCGATTCGTCGCTCATTGTCGACTACGATGAGTCGTCACCTCATAGTAGTGTTGCGGACAACGAGCTAATGAGGAAGGATGCTGGTGCATTATTGCCCATCCAAACTTCTATCATTGCTCATAACAAGACAACAAAGTTTTCCAATGCTGTCTCGTCGTCTGCGCTGGATAGCGCAGCGACCATTAATGAGAGTGCTGCCCATAAAGGCGCAGCCGCTTCTCCGTCTAGTAGAACCACAACGTCTATCGCTCAGACGGTATCCATGATGATTCTGACATAGACGATTTCTGAGCCTAAAGCTCCGCCAGCGACACGTGAATGTGCTCAGTCGGTGTCACAGGCAAGTCGTATCAGACGTGGCTATGTGACGGGAGGCATACCACTTATGCCACCTCCATCTCAATGGCCTCGCGCCAACGAGCCGAGAGCATCGCTCCTAGAGCGTGCTATCGTAGACGCACATAATTATTATGGCGTCTATGATGCATGGAGGTCTCAGGGGAAATCGCTTGGACGTATTTTCCTGATCCCAGTCGTGTTGCGTTCGTATGAAACGCCCGACCAATACGAGGCGAAATTCACGCGCCGCATTCATCCGCATTCCGATGCGATGAAAGAGCGGCCGCAGCAAATTAATTTCTCCCGCTTGCGTGTAAATGAAATTATGGGCGGTACTGTACCCCCTGTTTCTTCTCACAACGCTGCTTCTGCTAGTTCATTTGACACTAGCGAAGAGGCTTCAGCTGTGGTGCTCTTTTTCATAGGCAGCCACCAAGCCGGAAACGTCAATACGTAGGGTACCGATCGGCTCCCAAGAGTCGAAACTCTTCGGGTAACGTCTCCGTCGGACGCGGATCTGACGCCTTTGCCTCACGGAGCGGTGGGCAAGCAACCTTTCATTAAGGAAGCGTTGCTTCCCACCCGCATCCATCAGTGCATGCAGCGCCCTATAGGAGTGGCGATCTCGCCCACCTACTCGTGGCTGTCTTACCTTCGTCCGTTCAGTCGCAGGCATTAAGCGCTGCCGAACGACGTATTGTGGATCTCGATGGTCAAGTCTTGTGACTGACCTCTAATCTTCGGGATGTCCGCCCGAAGGATCTTCAGGGTTATGAACGCCTGAAACTTCGGCTTGACATCCTGGAGAAGTTGATGCTGAGGGACCCCCATTTCGCGCATGGTGTCCCTCGCTCTACGAGTCCTTTTCGTGGTGGGAGGAGTCATTCGGCTAAAAGTTTTTACCCTTCTCCGTCTCCTTTCACCCGATCGACGCTCGACTCACAGTCAGCGTTAGCTTGGTCCATACATGTGCTTATCATCCACCGAGTCGACAAAAAGTTGGAGTTTCACCCAGCCTTTGGACCT
The DNA here is from genome assembly GCF_004359215.1 of Bremia lactucae. Classification (NCBI taxonomy): domain Eukaryota; phylum Oomycota; class Peronosporomycetes; order Peronosporales; family Peronosporaceae; genus Bremia; species Bremia lactucae. Next base: position 1,628,417 of record NC_090627.1, read on the forward strand.
CCCATATATTGAGATCGAGAAATTTAGCTATACTAGTTACAAGCGATTGCAAAAATGCAATCGCTGTCAAAAGACAGGGCACTATACTATTCGAGTGATAAACATTTGACTTAGCCTTTGTTTGCACATCCGTCGTCGTTTACGAACTCCAAAGTGTAGTGGGTCGTCACACTGACGTTTTGTGCAGTTGTACTAATGACCGAATCACAAGTGACACTAACACGCTTGTGAACGATCTAAGACTTTCATCATGTGGCCATCTGATAAACGAGAGATAGTCATCATAACAGCTTTATGCTGCCAAATAATACATGACCTATACTATCTGAGCAATGGTAATTTTAGAATGACACAAAATTTGTCATTCGAAATAAGTACGATAAATCATCATCGTACTGTTTACCCTTCTACGCGTGTTGGATGCCAACCACACAATTCTTGACTGTTCCAGATGCGCCTGTTGCAAGGCGCACTGTCATCATGTTTATAGATATATCGCGCTCAACGAACTTGAGCTTACGATCTTCTACGATTGGCTTTGCTACGTAAGGCTGAATTGGTGCAGGAATTTAATATACTAATAAGAAGCAAACTAACCGATTGAAACTTATTAAAATACTTGCAGTGTTTAGAAACTTAACTCAACGAGAAGCGTAGATCAAGTTTCCAACTTTAATACAATAGTTCGAATGCATACAATCGACTAGGGACTGAAGTGAAAAATTATTTGCCACTATGATTTACAAGGTGAGGATTATAAATCATCACCAGGGGCAGGAACACAAAATGCCGTTTGTTTGGAGCAACTTTCGTACAAAGGACTGCAAATTCACATGACGTTGATGAATCAATACGGCGAATTGCCCCTACAGACCCCGACCATTTTTCGAAGGTCCGCCTCGCAGATCCGATTTCGCAACAGCGTCAGATCCAGGTCCTCCGCTATTTTAGTGCGAGGTTAATCGCTTGCACAGTGTTTCTTGGCACTGGGCGTGGCGCACTCAGTTTCTAGCTAAAATCCTTTGCTTGCACTATAGATATAGCTTGCTATAGCGTCTTTAATGCTAGAAAGTAAAGGTGAGTTTAACGGGACTATCCGCAAGACCCCTGATAAACTCAGTTACCTGTGTTCGTTTACCATTTGATATTAAGTTTCGAGTGCACCTATTGGGCACCGAACTATTCGTGGTTTGTACGGATCACGCGTCACTGCGGACCGCAATAAACTCACCGCACCTCTCGCTTAGAATGGCAAGATGGCTTACATTCTTCTCTAAGTTCAATTTCAAAGTTGAACACAATCCGGGTAAGATACAACTTACAAATTATTTTGTAAGCTGGGCGTAAGAGTGAATGGTCACGCTTGCATGTTCTATATCCAGGAGCTCTACTCAAGCCCTTAATTCAATACTTGACGGCTCAACCGTTTGTCTGAGAAGACTGCTAGCAAAACCACAAGCGCGATAAAATCAGCATCATTTATTTTTTCGGCGTTATAGTAGTTAAGATCCATATGACTTAAAACACGAATGTATCGTAAAGGTTAAGGCCTAAAGCCCAATATTTGGCACGTTCGGCCGAGTTGGACATGACGAGCTTTACTTTTGTCGCATCGTTTTTCGATGCGGCGAATTTCGATGACATCGTCTGGTTCGACGAGCCGTCTTAACGAGGATTCGCCTTCGACTGCCTAGAATTATGAAACTTCAATCTTTCGGGTTGACGTGCATACGTCAGCCCGACAGCACCATATAAATTGCTACCTCAATAGTTCAAGTTGTAGACCATCTTGTTCTCTTACGGCTCGGCTTGTTGAGAGCCTTGCTGGTATAGCAAGGTTTGCTTTTCTGGGCCATATCGAGCTCATGTTGTATAAACTAGGCAATAGACGCATGTTAGTCGTCTTGTGTAATGCGAATAACATTTTGCTTACGGCTGAACCCCCTAATGACGAGCTCATACGCTCGACCGCTTTCCACTTGAGGTCACTCAATTGAAAAAATTCTCACGCAAAGCGTGAAAGCATTTTTGAGGGGCATAAAATCTCCTCCCTTCTTCATCTATAATGTCCAAGTTGCCGAATGTTAAAAGCACCACGAAGTACACGAGGTCTAAAGGGGAACCTCATACTAATAATACTTCAGTTTTTAGCCAACCCACACTGATAACAGCAAAGGTGAACTGCCATTGAATGCTTCACGTACACGACGTGCAGAGGAAGGGTTCTTAAGTTGCTAATATTTCTTAGCAACTGAAGGTAAGTACAAAGGAAGGCTCAGTGTAGAAAAACGTTAAGTATTTATCATATAGACTTGTTATATGAACCAATGGATAGAACAATCACATTTTTAGTTAATATTACGATGTGTTGTAACAACACTATCTATAAAGGTAGGGCTCCCGTCAATTTTGGTAAAATCCTCGCATTATGATATAATTTTAAATGATTGGCTAGTTACCAAGCTGATATCTTTTTTTTAGCTGGCACATTTGTATCTGGTCGTTAATCATCGACGCATAGAAATTAGGTAGGGGATGATATGATAGCACTGCCCGCTCGCTGCCTTTCGACGTCAACTANCGTAAGAGTGAATGGTCACGCTTGCATGTTCTATATCCAGGAGCTCTACTCAAGCCCTTAATTCAATACTTGACGGCTCAACCGTTTGTCTGAGAAGACTGCTAGCAAAACCACAAGCGCGATAAAATCAGCATCATTTATTTTTTCGGCGTTATAGTAGTTAAGATCCATATGACTTAAAACACGAATGTATCGTAAAGGTTAAGGCCTAAAGCCCAATATTTGGCACGTTCGGCCGAGTTGGACATGACGAGCTTTACTTTTGTCGCATCGTTTTTCGATGCGGCGAATTTCGATGACATCGTCTGGTTCGACGAGCCGTCTTAACGAGGATTCGCCTTCGACTGCCTAGAATTATGAAACTTCAATCTTTCGGGTTGACGTGCATACGTCAGCCCGACAGCACCATATAAATTGCTACCTCAATAGTTCAAGTTGTAGACCATCTTGTTCTCTTACGGCTCGGCTTGTTGAGAGCCTTGCTGGTATAGCAAGGTTTGCTTTTCTGGGCCATATCGAGCTCATGTTGTATGAACTAGGCAATAGACGCATGTTAGTCGTCTTGTGTAATGCGAATAACATTTTGCTTACGGCTGAACCCCCTAATGACGAGCTCATACGCTCGACCGCTTTCCACTTGAGGTCACTCAATTGAGAAAATTCTCACGCAAAGCGTGAAAGCCTTTTTGAGGGGCATAAAATCTCCTCCCTTCTTCATCTATAATGTCCATGTTGGCGGGTGTTAAAAGGACGACGTAGTGCTACGAGGTGTAGCGGGGCACCTTATGCTACTCATGCTTCAGTTTTTAGCCAACCCACACTGATAACAGCAAAGGTGAACTGCCATTGAATGCTTCACGTACACGACGTGCAGAGGAAGGGTTCTTAAGTTGCTAATATTTCTTAGCAACTGAAGGTAAGTACAAAGGAAGGCTCAGTGTAGAAAAACGTTAAGTATTTATCATATAGACTTGTTATATGAACCAATGGATAGAACAATCACATTTTTAGTTAATATTACGATGTGTTGTAACAACACTATCTATAAAGGTAGGGCTCCCGTCAATTTTGGTAAAATCCTCGCATTATGATATAATTTTAAATGATTGGCTAGTTACCAAGCTGATATCTTTTTTTTAGCTGGCACATTTGTATCTGGTCGTTAATCATCGACGCATAGAAATTAGGTAGGGGATGATATGATAGCACTGCCCGCTCGCTGCCTTTCGACGTCAACTATTTTATAATTAATTTGCAATCGTTTAGTCCAGTTTCCGTCCATTATTATTGGACTAACGGTTTACGACACAAAAAGATTCTATTCTGTAGACTGAAACCTTCTATTTCACGTCGAAATTTAAGTACCTTGGATGTGCCCATGCAGATAAGATGTGGCCGATTAGTAGTGTATTAATTAACAACCTTTAAGTGTTAATTTCATGTAACGATACACCCCGTTACAACGAGGAGGACTCAGCTGAAAGATTTGAATGTTCTTGTGTCACAAATGACTTGTAAACAGACCTAGACGTTCGTTAATACTATGCATGCTTAAAATTTGCCAATTATATCAAACTAAGGGTGTCTTCTTACCAAAAAAAGAGGGAGTGTAACGATTCCTTTAAGATAATATTCCTCTTTAAATATTATTCCTCATACAGGCAATGATAATTGAGTAACGAGCATCCGTGTTTCACAATTCCGCTATCGATAGTCTTGGGGACGAAACCTTCATTAACATAAGTCTGAAGTGTAGCAATCATAAATTTGTAATCAAGGTTTGTTTTGGCGAAGTATTGAGATGACAGCTGGCAGACGAAAATGCGTTATCAAAAATTTGATTTGCCCGCAATGTTAAATTTGAGACAAAAATTTCATTTTTTTTTGCTAAATTTTGTTTCGTAGAAATCGCAAATTGAGTCTATCAAAGCCATGGTCAAAGCGTGTTGGGGCTCTGTCATACTGATGTGCACTCTCGCTCTGCATCCATACAACGAGATTGCACAGGCGCGAGAGGAATCGGCTCTCCGCGCTGTCAATGCGTCAACAAAAGGGGAGGTATTACAAAGCCACTTTGAGGAAAGGGCTCCAAGTTACACGGATCTTGCTAGAAAGGCTGCTGGCTTTGCCGACAAAATTCATAATTATATCAGCTCTGTTCGTCATTTGAATATTTCAAACGAAAAGGTTCAACTTATGTATAGGAACTGGCGAATTTATCGAAAACAAAGCCTCCGAAAAATCAATCCCGCAACGGAAAAGGACAAAATTCGGGAGGCACTCTCAGATGAATTTCAACTTAAATTTTCTGACTTTCAACGAGCTGTAATCATCGCTGCGTGTCTGTCCAGGAGTGATTCCAAATTTCAGCGACACATTAAAATTGAGCGAAAATTGCTGTTTGAAGAATGGATGGCGATGTCGCCCGAGGAAGTCTTTGATATGTTAGGCCTTGACGCAACACATTCCAATTTTCTAACTGACCCGCTGTTGGAGCTATTTGTCATGTTTCTGGAAAATTATAACAAAACGTACGAAGTTGTGCGTGACAAGCTGATGGAGGCCTACATGGGTGATAGAGGGGCGTTAATACAACTTCTTAAAGACGGTGGTGAAATTGGTGCCAAGGTGTTCAAAATAATGCCAAAAGATTGGGAGAAAATCATTTATTACCCGCCACGTGAACTATTAAGGGAACTGCGTCTTGATCAAATCCCGTTCAAGAAGCTTTTGAATTATCCCGATTTAAAGTTCTGGTGCGAGGAAGTTCAAAAAACTGGCGACAATCCGTATCGCATCTTGCTGGACAAGTTCCTGAATGAGATGGATGAGTTAAACTTTGTGAAAGAGCTGGACGCAGCATCAAATCAAGCGCTGTCGAACTTTTTAGACATGTTTTTAGCAGAATTGGAAAATGCTCTGTATGAGCGTTGGAATCAGGTTGAGAAGTTGACGGCTCCGAAAGTTGCAAAAGTAAAACTGCAACTTGACCTTACAGCGGCCACTGATTTTTTCCAACGGCCGCTTTGTCGGATCTATCTGTCGTACATCAAGTATTGTAAGAGCAGTGTGCACCAGTCCATTCTGCGCAACTTGAAAAAATCTTATAAAGGGGTGGCTCAAATGATACAAGCAGCAAGAGAAGCTGATCCCCGAATTGCGTCAATCGTGACGATCGCTTATGACGAATACTGGAAAACTCGCACATTAAAAGCCGCTTTCAACGATCTAAATCTACAAGAGGACGTGCTGAGAAGTCCGTGGTTTACTTACTGGTTAGAGCTTGCAGTGGTTAAATCCTCAGACGCCGATTACGCGGCAAGTCTCGTGCTTAATTCTATTAGAAGAAACTACTTGGAGCAAGCAGCAGCGAGCCTGCTTAAAAGTGCAATTGAGACAGCACCATCGAACGAAGTCAAAGACCTGCTGTCCCTTATTCTCAAAAAGTACATACGAAATCAGCGCTCGCTAGACGTATTCAAAGGTTTAGAGCTCGACAAAGCTAAAGGTAATCTCTTTAACGATCACTTTATGCTTTGTTGGATCATAGCGACGGACGGGTTGCATGAAGGTATAAGATTACGTCCGTTCACGATGCTTTACGAGCGTAATTACCTTTTGAGTCTATCGTACCTCGCAATAACTCATACTGGCGACGCTGTGGATAAGTTTGCCAATGAAATGATTAAGTATCTGAACTCCAACAAGTAGCCTCCAAACAAACGTCTGCGAACGCCAGCGCTTTATCCGTGAAGAGCCAGCTGCTTTTGAAGACCCTACGCACGCTAGCGGTCTAACCGTATGCTCGACTTCTGCATTTTCTACACTTTCTAAAAGAATACGAGTGTAATTAGTTGCCTGGAATTAATACACGTCTTTTTCTTGCGGTGTTGGTGTGTGTGTGTCTCCATAACTGACAAATGTCTGGACTAAGCGCATTTATGCCGACCCGGCCGTCAGCAGCCTCTAATTTGCTATTGCTCGGAGTTTCCTAGCGTCAATTTAAGCAGATCAATCCCTTAGATAGAATGTAAGTCTTTCATAACAAATACTTTCACGGTAGGAAAAATGTTTGCAAGACCAAAGCACTTATCTTTGCAACATGTAATTCAACAAAATCGTCTCTTATTTATTGCAAAAATTGGCGTAAGGTACTATATGGCGCGACTCAACTCTTCCTAGTGTATGTTGAGCGAATCGTCGGGAGTTGGTTAATATCTGCAGTCAGCGGAGCGCGTCTCCTCGCATGTATTCAATTACTTCGTCAAAACCCGCAAGGGTACCCGCCTTCACTGGACATCAGCCACGACAAGCCACCTACCCGTGCGCTTGTATCCTGGCTCAGGACTTTTCAGACATCTTGCTCATGTCAACATGTCAATAGACGATCGCGAAACTCCTCCTCCTAGTTGGTTAATATCGTGGTTTGTCCATTAATAAAGCCTAAAATGAGTAGGTAATGGCTCAAGTACGTTTTTCCGATGCTGATTGGATAAAGCGATCGCTTGCTCGTTGGAGGTACGATGGTGCAGCACGGGTGTCGCTGGAATTGGCTAGAGCATGTTGAACGCAGGCTCGTGCCTTCGCCGCAAACATAGCTTTGACTTCAGCTGCTGGGCCACCATATATATATATTTAATGAATCAAACTAGCATATTCGGCGACGAGAAAACAAATTGTATCCAATCAAACGTCCTGAAACGTGACATCATAACGCAATATAAGAGCTATTTAAATCAATTAAAAATTTAATATTATGTTTTATTCAGAAAATTACGCACACTACAAAAGAATGGCTGTTTTTCAGAGATCCCATTTCATTAAGGCCATCTGAGTTTGAGGTATTTTTAGTGGCTAAAAATGAAGGGTTTGTTGCTTGAGGTGGTCGTGGAGGTAGCAAGGGCGTTCGGCCAATGCGTCGCAGCACAATAACGGACAACGAGGGCCAGCGAGGTTGATAATGACATCAGAGCGAGCGAATAGGACAGGGTCGATATGGCAATAGACCGTGATAACGAGCACTGAACGATCTTTTTGAGAAGACGCTGGCTGAGGAGTACGATGACGAGTTGTTGGGAAAGTTGAAAGAGCTCGACACAAAGACGCGCGGTAAGGAGGCGCTAGAGGGCTGTATGCTAGCCACCTTTGTTGAAGATTATGTAATGGTGCAGTAGAAGCTGGCAGAAGCTAAGGGCAAGCTTGGAAACTATCCTTAGCAGGTTCTTAAAGAATGTGAGGTAGATCATCACGCCTACGAGTATGACGAGAATGCCGAATTTGAGGATGATATTCCGGACAAAGGAAAAAGAAACAGCCAGAGACAGTTCGCCTTGCCGAAAATGAAGACATTTGCAAGCAAAAAGTGACGCTGTTAAGTAATTCAGGAATTCCTTAGGGCGTATTTGAAGCGCAAGCCCAAGAGCAAAGTGATTTAACAGCAGCAATCTGAAACTGGTCCGAGACAGAAAGGTGAAACGAAAGAGTAGAAGCGCACACGTAAGACAAGTGTGAAGATGCACAAAAATTGCCTGGCGTATGGAGAAGGAAGATTTGAAAGCAGCATATAAGGAGGAAGAAGTGCGGCAGTCTCTGCAAACGGTAGCCGGCCTGTGCATCTATCTTTACTGAATAATAGTTTATCAAGCATTTTAAGGTCAGTGCACCAATTGTCTGCGTTAATTTCCTGCGCTTTCGGCAGGTATTTGAAGTTTAGAGCCTTTTAATAAGTTAAGAAGCATTTCAGCAAATGGTATTGTTTGTAGCCAATCAAAATACCTCAAACTTAGCTGGGGGTGGGTTTAGCAAAACTTGGGGTGGTCTAGACATTGATGACAAAAAAACGACGTCCACGCGTTCGGTTGTTCTCAGAAAACAAGATGCATGTAAAAAAGGCCAAGCTTAATCGTAGAGCACAATATATAATCAAACCCTCGTAGCCTTCCGCTCTGCAGGTTTCTAATTGACTTTCAAAGGTCGTTTTCTTTGCCAGAAGTAGTAGTAAGACCCGCTACGGGCGTGAGCGTCACGTTAAGCGGACCTTTGACAGGAAACATGATGGAGAATTCGTACGTAAGAAGCCACGGATCGTCCACAGTCGTGACGTCAAACTTGCTCAAGAGTGTTGCAAGGGTCATTTTCATTTCCATCATGGCAAATCGCAGGCCGAGACACACGTGCTGACCAGCTCCGAAGGTGCTAAATGCAAAAGGCGAGAACACACGAAGCTTCTTTGTGTGTGGATCAATCATCCGCTCGGGTTGAAACGCAAGTGCGTCGTGGCCCCACGTAATGGGATTGCGTCCATTGCAATAGGACGACACCATGATCGTCTGGCCCTTTTGAATAAACGTGCCATCCCGTAACGTCGTGTCTTGCATGCACTCGCGCGCGAGGAAGCCCGTGGATGGCGTCAAGCGCAAGTTTTCTTTAATCGCTGCTTCGAGGTACACAAGATGTCGCACGTGTTCGGCCTTTGCGACACGAATGGCTCCTGTCAAAAGGCCCGGGACGTTTTGTTGCATTTCGTCGCGAATTTTACGCAAAATCTTTGGATAGCGATTCATCATGATGATAAACCAGCACATGCTATGCGCCACTGCGTCTTTGCCTGCAAACACGAACGTCGTGACCATATCGCGCATAGTAGTTACGAGGTCGTCGTCGTGCTTTTTAACGTTCTCGGGCGCGGGTAGATTGCTCTCTAAAAACAATGAAATCAAATCTTTTTCAACCAGCTTTTGGTTCATAGCGGCCCGTTGGGCTTTCTTTTCCATCGACTCGCGAATCACTTGATTGATAAAGTTGTGCAACGTTGCAATGTCGTTTCGAAAGGTTTTTTCCTTTCCAAAATTCAAGAATCGTTGGAGGCGCCAGATAGAAGTCGGCGTTTGGACACGGACTGCAAAGCCAATAGCAGCACTGTCAAACGCTTCTAGGAATTCATGATCCGAATCGCGAGTCGGACTGTCTCGGAGCGTATGGAGCTCGACGCCCAAACCAATCTTTGTGATGATGTCCATGGAAAAGTGATGAAATTCGGTTTTAAGACTAAAGGGTTCGTGCCGTGCACGATACGTTGCTAGAACGTCTAACAACACATGGAGTTTTTCGACCACGATCGTTTCCATAATGTCTTTAGTCCTTTGCATGGTAAAGAGATGACTCGCAATTTTTCGGTGATAGTGCCATTGCTCGCCGTCGGCAATGATCAAGCCTTTCCCAAAAAGATCATAGCTTAGGTACTGTCCCATGGGACCACGTAAGAAGATAGCTCCTTGAGTTGACAGGACATCTTCGATGGAATCAGGGGACGTCAAAACGATCGTTTCGGGGCGTCCCGGGATGTGGTACATCCACGGACGAAAGTCAAAAGCCTTGGCCTGTTCATAGACCCAATCGTGGAAACGATCGACCGAGTGGTGGATATCGAGCAAATTCTTGAGAATTGGCAAGGTGGTCGAGGGCATCGGGGGGACTTTACGAGATTGGAGGGTCTTGGTCGATTTGGAGTGGTTAAGCAAGAGCGACAGGAGGAGAGACACCGCCACGGCAGTGGAGGCAGAGATGGCGACATGGGTGGGATTGCTGATCAAGTCGGAGACGGATTTCATGAGTAGAGGTGAGTAGCTGGGGCGATGAAGTCAAGAGGGCAGCAAGCACGGTGTTAGAGAATGTGGCAAGAAAATGACTTGAGTAACGATGGGACGTTTGTCGTTGGGCTTGAGTTCCATCAAGATGCATAAGTTCATGGACTTGAAATATACTGATCTCAAATGAAATAAATACCTTTGCCTTTGTATGCACTTTGGCGCGCCACACAACTTTTAAATTAAATATTCGACCAAAGGAGCCGACTTGTTAAAAAGATATTTCTATGGTGATGGAGGCGAACCAGAATAAGATCGTTGCGCAAAATACCGGATAAGATGTATCTTTAATTGACGCAGCGAGTAGGTAACTTGACGTTTTCACTATAGCTCGAGTCTTGGAGAAAAGATGTAATAACACTGCAAATCTTTCTATGTAGAAATAATGCCTTGTCATGCTAGATGCTCTGCTGAAAGTTTCCTGTTTTAATGTTTTGTAATCAAAACAAAACTCAATCTCTGAAACAAGCTTACTAGAATTTAGATATCGTTCCGTAGAAGAGCCAGCATATTACAAATCGCTACAATTAAATCGTACAAATGTATCATAACAGAAAGCGTATAAATATACCCATAACGTCCCAGTGTTATATATCCTCAACTCAAACTTAATATTCCATTAAAACACCAGTCCTTGACGTCTCAAGTTTGTTTATCGTTGTCTTGAACTAGCGCTCGCCAAAACGTCCAGGTCGCATTTCTTACTCGTATAGAATGCTTTCCACATTCGTGCAGTCTTCCACGCTTTTCAATACCTTATAAATCAAATCGCACACCTCCAAATTGGCCCTCTATCCTCTTATGCACTCACCAAACAAAATACACCAGATCTCGAATGTATTAACGTCTAGAGGTTCCTATTCAATATGACGAGCACGCCTCACTCCCCAATCAGCATCTACATAAGCGGCTTGGCATCGAGTCCGTCTAGGAGTCCTGCACTTGTGAATATCGACAGATATATCGTGAGGATGACACAGCTGCAGAAGCCCGCGACGAGTGTCGTAGGCCTTACATCGCCGAATTTTAAGCACAGACCTGCGCTCGGTCCCGACGCCCCTGGTCTCACGTGTCTCGGCGACAATGTCTCGACGACTTTCGTGGCCGAGACTGTGCTTCCTACGGACAGCGGCCTCTTCCGTGTACGCGCGTACCGCTCAATTGGCTCGTTGCGGGCGAGTGAGCCCATTGCGATGATATCCGGCGACGTCGTCGGCAAACATCACGTGCCCGTTCGTGTGCACGACCAGTGTTTTACGTCGGAAGTGTTTGGTTCGCTCAAGTGCGACTGCAAAGAGCAGCTTGAGTACGCTAAATCCTACACAAAGCAACACGGTGGGGTCGTGATTTATATGCCCCAAGAAGGCCGAGGGATTGGCCTTGCAAACAAAATCATGGCCTACTCGATGCAAGAGCGAGGATTTGATACCGTCGATGCGAATCGCGTGCTAGGATTTAAAGACGACTATCGGTCGTACGAGCCCGTGGTGGATATCTTACAGGATTTAGAGATTCAATCGATTCGGCTGCTGACGAATAATCCACGGAAGATTCGATTATTACGGCAGCTTGGGATCCGTGTCGACGGACGCCAGCCTGTGGTAATTAAAGCAGGAGAGTATAGCCAAGATTACCTTGTGGCCAAAGCTAAGCGGATGTCACACTTGCTGCCATCGGATGGAAGCAGTGATGAGCTATTAACGGATGAGAGTCAGGACGAAGACGAGAGAAATCCACAGGAAGCCGTCGCGCTGGTATCTCCGACGGCATCGTCGACTTCCTCGTCTGGTGATTATTAGGACCGAAACAATAACGTTTCAAGGACGGATAAGAATCGGAGTATTCTAGAAGCAGGAGGGAGAATAATTCGAGGACATCGATGACCTTCGCGTGCAGCCCCCTGCTTACCGTGCTCCTTTCAAGATAAGGAGCACTCACGAAAGGATACGGTGGTACCTTAACGCGTTCAAATTCACGCTGGAAGAATGGGAAGGAGTGCGACTAGATAGAACAAAGTCCAAGAAGCTGTACATTAAAATAGCCTGCCGGAACGTGGTGCATGATGCAATCCTGAGATTGCCATTAGTTGCTTTATCGTGATTTGCATCCAATCACCAACCAGTAGTGGATCGTAAATATAACCAATCCGTTCTCTCCGCGGGTATGTTGCGTTATGAATGTTTGCCCATTAAGCACGAATTGAGCTTCGGTGACGCAAAAGGAGTGCTCTCTAAAGAGGCACAACACAACAGAGCAAAGAGTGCTGTTGGTATTGTGCACATTGTGCGGTAGCTAAGAAGTAATCACAATGCTGGACGACAATCGGAAGATTGGCACGCTGTTGCTGGGACTTGGCTTTGCGTTTTTGCTCTTGGGCGTGCTCATGATCTTTGACGCTGCGATGCTCGCGCTTGGCGACGTGCTCTTTTTAAGCGGTGTGACACTTACTATTGGTCTTTCGCGCACGGTGCGCTTTTTCACGCGCAAGGAGCGATGGCGTGGCATCGTGTGCTTCCTTGGGGGCATCTTGCTGGTGATGCTGCGCTATCCAGTGATTGGCATGATCATTCAGAGCTTTGGCTTTTTAAACTTGTTTGGATCGTTTTTTTCAGTGGCTGTGGCTTTCCTGCGCCAGACACCGGTTATCGGCACTGTGCTTTGTCTGCCCGGCATTTGTCATGCGGTGGATCGACTCGCGGGTGTTCAGAAGCGGGGGTACCAAGTCTAAGGAAGCGTCGTAGAGCACTAGGAAGTGACGTTAATAATAATTTGCCTTGAGATTTTTCGTACAGAAACTTTCGCTTTCACGTGTATACTATAAATATCACGATACATTCAACACGTGGGAGCCTCACGCCTAGAGCACTGTGCCATTTAAAGTCTTCATTTCACTCGGTGAAAAAGCTGTCAAATAAAAATTACGATGCAAACAGCTTAATAAGTGGTCCGATTTGCGATCTCTGATGCTCATATGAATGCGGTTATCGACGTCTAACATCAGGAGCAAATAGATAGTTAAATCAAATCAAAAAAAAGTTTACTTGACGAACTATACCACTAAACTTACGACGTCTTCAATACGAGCGTAGAATTAGCGGCAGGGTTCTTGCAACCATTGGCTTAAATCAACATCATTAGTCACCTGAGTAATTGAATATTTGTATATTTACAGACTATAGCAAATATTCGAGCATGTCAACTTGAATTATAGAAGAGCAATAGAGAATGCTTTACATTTGTGAGGTTTTTTAGCAACCGGAGTGATCAGTAGTCTTCACATGAAATCTTTTGGCGCTTCCTTACCTTAGATACTGCGAGCGACGTGACTTCGATAGCGATGTCTCCATAATGCGCGTATAGAGCGATAAGCGGAGATCGCGAAGGCAGAAGACAAGCTAGTGGCGATGACGTGATTCTTCTCCATTTAAAAGCATGTTGGAATCTCCTAGCTCGCTCTTGCATGATTTAAATTATAAGCGCGCAAGCCGATTCCTTTGCGAAACCATACCGCAAATTTTAAGATAATCATGACACGAAATAGCAAGACGACGGTACTGGAATTCTCAACATCAATCCTACATTACAGACTTCATTATCTGCTCCAAATGCGCTTAATAAAATAGGATTCGCGACGTCAATTTAGTCGCGAGTTTGTTGCATTTAAAGCTCGCCGTATGGTCAAGGATTTTCGTGTTTAAAGTAAGCAAACGTGCTTGACTAAAGGTACGAAAAGAGCAGTGAACGAGCTTAATGTGTGAGAGACAGCAAACAAAACGCAAATCTAAAAGAGCATGCGCCGACAGAATAAGAGCACTTTTCAGTCGCTTCTGACCATAAGTCCTTAACACCAGGTGAGCCAATCGCCTCCTGCAGTTACTTCACCTATGGGCTCAAAAATTCCGAGCAGCCACGAATACTCCCCACATCCTCTCGTTACGCAGCATGAAGCTACAGAAGCAAGGCAACAACCCTTTCGGTAAGACTGAGAAACATTTACACCTCCATCGCAGTAGCGCGTTTGCTCGAAGTTCGTCTGGCACGCGCCGTGCAACTGGCAAATCACGATCGTCAGAAGCTTCGCGAGCTCGTTTAAGAGCTCGAAATTGACGCTTGCGACGTCCAACAAGGAGTTCAAAACGGTTGCGATTGAAACAATCGTATCGCAACGAGACGAACGCAACTAAAACAGGACGAACAGGCACTGTCTCACAAAGGAGCAACATAACCTCTAGATTAGAATTGTTTTTTAATTTTCATAACGCGTTATCTACGCACGGCAGTTTTCAATGTAAAGGACCATAATATCTGTCGCTCCGACGTCATGGAGTTGGTCCATGACATTCGATACGTCCTTGACTTCGACCATTGCCGACACCGCATAGCCCCCACCCACAAGTCCATTGATCGTAGGTGAGCGACGACCTGGCGTGATTGTGCTCACTTTGTCAAGCAAGTCCTTGTCGACATTATACGTCACCATGCGGTACTTGGTGGCGGTTATGTAACCTAAAATACGTTGGTGAACCTTGTCCACAAGATCTTGATGCGCCGTATGAGGATTGGCAATCAATACGGCTTCAGTCGTTAATATCGTCGATAAAAGCTCGAGCCCCGCGGCTTTCATGGTCGTACCCGTCTCAACAAGGTCTACGATGCCATCCGCGAGGCCTAGCGAGCACGCGGCTTCGACGGATCCCGAGACGTACTTGATCTTGGTACGTCCCGTGATCTCTGTCTCGAATTGTTTAAAGTAATCCCGAGTGACATTTGGGAAGGACGTGACGATGCGTTTGCCGGCCAAGAACTTGGGAGAGGTAATCGCATCTTTAACGGGGGTTTGTACCCCTAGGGTACATTGGCCAAAGCCCAGCAGTTGTAACTCATTAACATTCGTGCGACTTTCGGCAACGATGTCTTGACCGGTAATACCGAGGTCCAACTTGCCTTCCCCCACGTATGTGGCAATGTCCGAAGCTGGGAGAAATACGAGGGTAACAGGGAGACTCGAACATAGCGCAATGTCGACACGATTTGGTCGATAATAATCTAAACCTGCACCCATTAGTAGCTTGAGAATCTTGTCGTGAAGGCGACCTTTCTTAGGCACGGCAAATAATAGCCGCTCGTCCGACATGATCTATACGATCGGGGTTGATGAATGGCCGTACCGGTACTCAATCGCTTTTGTATTGAATCGACCGGTTTGCGCAATCACAGCTTTAAAGTAAACGAACTTAACTAGTAAAGTCAGAGAACATTACCAAAGCGCACTTGGCCGGTGCCCGCAACATGGACGACGGGGAATTCCTGCGGCTCCTGGAACGCTATCCAGTCGTGCGTAAGAAGACTCACTGCCGTGTACAATGGAATGATATGGTGCGCAAATCAATGTCGCTTTGTTACTGCTGTAGAGATGGTTCTTAGAATACAAACCAGTGTAGCAGTCGTGCTAACACGTGGCCTATGGACTGGGTTCTCGGATTACAGTACGACGACGAGCCGGCGGCAACGCAGCCTGCTAGCTCTGGTATTTTCCTCACGACAGGACAAGAGAGCAAGATTGAGTTGACAGACTCCTTGGAGGATGCAATAGAGAAATTCCTAGCTCCGTATTTCTCGTCTAGTGAGACAGCAAAGGTCCACCAGGAGCTCGAAAAGGTGCCGACGGCGTTTACAAGCTTGCAAAATCATCAACTAATTTTATATGACATTGTTATGATCAATAGCTATTGCAAGACTTTGTGTCGGGCTTAAATTTGGAGAATGTCAATGACTTGTGCGCCCAGTTTAATCCTCAATAAAGTTGACACGGTTAGCAGCGGGCTGAAGTCTTTCATTTCACATTAAGTTTTGTATTGCTGGGAAAGATCATGACGCTAGAATCGAAATTAGAAATAAGTAATGTAGCCAAGAATACGATAGCATCGCCTCCGTACCTGCCGAAATGCATGCGTTTGTACAGGATCGAGGAAGGGCGACGTGCTCCAGAAAATCACGAGCGTACGCAACTCCTCTGTTGTACTCTGAAATGAAATCCGTCGTAAGAGTATTTCCTATCAAAGCAAGGGTATTTTAATCACATGAATACTCGAACCACTTTTCCTTTTTAACGTACAATGTGCTGATACTCTGCTTCAAACGTTGCCAACTCTTGATTAAGCATCTGATAGTAGTCCACAGGCCGTAACGTCGTTGAAATCACATGCTCGACGTCATCCCTCCCGTGTACCACTATACACATTAGTATACATCATACTGCCTCCACACTCGCCACGCACCCATGTCCCTTGCTTGTGCTTGTAAACGATACATTTCGTCCAGGAGCTCCTCAAAGCCTCGCGAGAGCTCCTGGACTTGCTGCAATAAATCTTCCGCCACCCACGGATCAATCTCTACATTCTTCCCAAGCCCCTGTAGCACCACCGCGTCCTTCTCTCTAGCATCCGTTCGCAAGGCGGCCGCTTGTGCGTCTCGAAGCGCCACTACCGCTGTCTGAAACCTTTCAATCGTGGCACTTGCCTTCCGTTCCCGATCAAGCCAGACTGTCCCTTTCTCCTGCATGCGTAGAAATAGTTTCGAGATCCTCACCGCATCCGTGTCAACGCCACGTGACGCGTCGTTCTCGCCCACAATTGTCCTCTTCTTCCTAGCCATTTAACCCGGCACAGTCCACTTAAGTACGAGCGTAATCACGATGCGTGTGCGACTCGTATGGGTCTTACTGCTCTCCCTCGCGTCCCACGAGGCTGTCGACGCCAACGACAACCCCACGGCGTCGACGTCTCGTGCCTCTACACGTGATCAAGACGCTGTGATTCAAAAGATTCGAGGCCTTCGAAATGAAGGCATGAAACTCAATGATGCGCATAATTTTCGAGGCGCGATCGAGAAGCTACGTGATGCGATAGCCGCTCTACATGACCGTGTCTTTGGAGAAGCACGTCAAACAATCACCGATGCTTCCGAAATTTCACAGGACGCTGCTCTCTACGCTCAGATTCTTAACGACTATGGTTCTGTCTTAATTCGTGCGAAACAGTACGACGAAGCGATTGAAGTCCTCGAAGATTCCATTGCGATGGTCCAAAAGATCTACGGCGATAGCCATCCGTCGCTTAGTCTTTCGCTTCGTAGCTTAGCCGAGGCGTACATGGCCAAGAAAGAGTACAAGATGGCGATTAAACGGTACAAGACGTTGCGAAAACACGTCAAGCGAGGACTCGGAGCGACGCACGAAGCGTACATAGAGGCCTCGCTGAAAATTGCCGAGGGGTACAAAAAGTTACACAAGAATGAAAAGACACTCGAAGTTTTGGAAAACGCGGTCAAGGCTCAAGGAAGTGAGCCAAATGGCTTGACCACGGGCGTTGCCGAGCTGTATATGGAGCTCTCGACTGCCTATGTAGCCATGAACGACATTGAAAAAGCGCTTCGAGCTGCAGGAACTGCAAATGTCATTTTCTTGCAACGGGACGGTAAAGACTCCTTGTCGTATGCCTTTAGTTTAAATGCATTGGCAGGCGTCAAGATGCGTCAAAAGGAAGTGGACGAAGCCATTCAATTGCTTGAACAAGCTCATCGCATTGCTGTGAGCATTTATGGGGAAAAGGATGCGATTACTATTGCAAGCGCCAAGACGCTGAGAGAGGTGAAGGAGCACAAAATGGACTTGCAGACCTCGAAAGATGAATTGTAACCATTTTGAAGGGCTTGCATTGTTAAAACGTTATAAACCTTGCTAGTTTTAATCAGTTGCCATTGAGTTTTTTACTATTGTCGGATTTATTTTGTTACGTGCTAAAGTTGCCCTTACGTTACACAGTCCCTGTTAGGCACTTTGTGGACTTCAGGGGTGGTCAATCACTTAAATAAAGTGATTAAACCACATTACTTGGGTCTGGTTCACATTGTGCCCACCCTTGTGTATGTGATGCACATAGGTGTATTCACATTAGGAAGGATGACGCCTAGCGTCATCCGTTACGCAAGTATCGAGAAAGATACGCTCGCAAGACATATTAGTGTTGTCTACAGAAATGACATTTTATTATTGGTTAAAAACAGGNGCTACGGGCGTGAGCGTCACGTTAAGCGGACCTTTGACAGGAAACATGATGGAGAATTCGTACGTAAGAAGCCACGGATCGTCCACAGTCGTGACGTCAAACTTGCTCAAGAGTGTTGCAAGGGTCATTTTCATTTCCATCATGGCAAATCGCAGGCCGAGACACACGTGCTGACCAGCTCCGAAGGTGCTAAATGCAAAAGGCGAGAACACACGAAGCTTCTTTGTGTCTGGATCAATCATCCGCTCGGGTTGAAACGCAAGTGCGTCGTGGCCCCACGTAATGGGATTGCGTCCATTGCAATAGGACGACACCATGATCGTCTGGCCCTTTTGAATAAACGTGCCATCCCGTAACGTCGTGTCTTGCATGCACTCGCGCGCGAGGAAGCCCGTGGATGGCGTCAAGCGCAAGTTTTCTTTAATCGCTGCTTCGAGGTACACAAGATGTCGCACGTGTTCGGCCTTTGCGACACGAATGGCTCCTGTCAAAAGGCCCGGGACGTTTTGTTGCATTTCGTCGCGAATTTTACGCAAAACCTTTGGATAGCGATTCATCATGATGATAAACCAGCACATGCTATGCGCGTGTTGTCTACAGAAATGACATTTTATTATTGGTTAAAAACAGGGCTTCCCAGACAAAGGTCGTGGTGACTCGAAGAACGAGTACCGGACAGATTAGGACGATCAAAGTCACGTCTAAACGAGTGACCTTTCGATCAGTCTCTAATAAAGAGGACGGTCCTTCGAACAAGGTGTTCGAGGCCGTCAAAGACGAAATTGCGGAGGCTTCCTTAGTTGAGGTGCTCCGGCAAGTCTTTAAATTTGCCAAGGAAATAGTATAATCCCGGAGATGTCGTGGGAGACTATCCTAGCCGAATGAAAGGATGGAAAGATCTACAAGTAGTCACAGCAGTTCCAGAAGAGAAGTGGGTGGACTGTTGCTCGTCGTCCACAATGGACGAAATTGTTTTAGAAACGGACAAAAAGAAACGGTAGGCTGATCAAGGCCGGGATGCCTTGAAAGACAGTCCGTAATTTGAGATTATGTGGAAACATTGCGATGTGTTTCCAGAAGTAGTGCCGAGCCGCCTACCAGCAGATAGGGGCATCGGGCACGAAATTGACCTCGAACCTGGCACCAAGTATTGTGTGACCAGGCAATGGCCGTTGCCGAAAGAACAAGTCGATTATATCGATGAGCTCTTCGACAAGCGCCTCATTGCAGCCCGACATTTTGTGTGCGTAAAGCCACAGGGATGGCGCGTGGTTCATGCTAACAATAAGCTGAACACGGCGACCATACCGGCGCAAACGCTGATCCCGCGGTAACATGTTTGTTGAGCTCCATGAGAAAGTCAACTATCTTATCCGTGTTGGATTTAAAGGATGCCTACTAGCAGGAACTCATGAGAGAGTCCGATGTAGCCAAAATAATTGTAAGCATCCCAAGCAATATGCTTTAGGAGTGGCGTGTGATGCCCCAAGGTTTGAAAAACGCACCAGCGACATTCGACCGAGTGGTGGCTCATGTGATGCGTCAGCACCGTGCCTAGTGCCTCATTGCTTTGACGATGTATTCGTGCATAGTAGGTCCGAGGATGGCCTGACCGCAATAGAGTCGCCCAAACGTCATTAAGACGCTGTGTTGCAGACTCTGAAGGACGCCCAGTTGTACGTCAACTTGCAAAAGTGCGCCATTGGGGTCTTTAAGATACCCGTGCTGGGCTGCATCGTAGATACACATGGTGTACGAGCTGACCCGGACAAGATGAAATCGGTGAATGAATGGCCAATCCCCAACATGTGAAGGATTTGCGCCAATTCCTAGGGCTCGCCAATTACTTGCATAAATACAGCCAGAATCATGCGGAGCAAACCAAACCATTATCTGGCCTCCTTCAAAAGATCGCAGAATGGGTTTTGGTTCAAAGAACAAGAAGATGCGTTCACATTAGTGAAGCATGCTCTTGTTGAGGCAGCGTCGTCTGCGATGCAAGTAATTTTGCAATTGGCAGCGCCTCATGCAGAAGGATGACGGCGGCGTTGACCGTGTCATCTCTTATCAGTCCCGGCTTTCGAAAGCCGCGGAACAAAATTACCCTGTGCATAACAAGGAGCTGCTCTCAATATAGTAGGCTCTTGTTAAGTTTCGAGTGTAACTATTGGCCACTGAACTATTTCTGGTTCATACGGATCACACATCACTGCGGACCGCAATTAGCTCACCGCACCTCTCGCCTAGAATGGCAAGATGGTTTACATTCTTCTCTGAATTCAATTTCAAAAATGAATACAAGCCGGGTAAGTCTAATGTCTTGGCTGACGCTTTATCGCCAGACCAGACTTCGAGGTAAGACACCAGGAGTGCTAAAGCACAATTTCAGCCGTCAACGTTACCAGCCATGAAGGCATACCACGTGACGAGCTCATTAGCCTCTGAAAAAATATAAGAGAGCTACAGTCAGGACGATTATTGAAGCCTGCTATTGGATCACTTTGGTGGACAAAAGTAACCTTTTCGTCGCACCTGCACGCTAAGCTAAATCGCTTAAGCTTCAGCGATGGCGTGTTCTGTCACCTTGTGATCCCTTGAGAGTCTATGTGCCTCATGAAACAGATCTTAATCTGATGACCCTTCACGATCTCCATGATGCATCATCTAGTGAGCATCTAGGCCGTGAATAGACATTCTTATGAGTGTCAGAGGAACTTTGGTGGCCACACCTATATATATGGGTGGCCAACTGTGTTCGCTCTTGCGAACAGTGTTAGCTTATTTAGCCCGCACCGTCCAGCAGTGCGCCACTGAAGCCGCTACCAATTCCAACGATGGTGTATTTAGCACCATGTAAAACATCGATCACAGGCAACGAATCAGCTCTCTTGTTCCTAGATCATGTATACCGACTACACGGGATGCCCGAAACCAAAGTATCGGACTAGGATCTACGCTTTACGTCTGGTTTCTGGCGACATGTGTTTGAGCTGCTAGGTAGCAAGTTCCACATGTCGACCGCAGATCGTTCCCAGACCGATGGCCAAACATACGTGCCAATCGGATCGTGGCGAATGTCTTACGCGCGATAGCAACTCCCAAAGAATGGAGCAAACAATTGCCCTTTGTGGGGTTCGCTACTAATACTAGTGTCCACGCCGGTATGGGTGAGAACGGTTTTATATTAACGGACTGCGCCATCCTTGGACG
Organism: Bremia lactucae; assembly: GCF_004359215.1. Lineage (NCBI taxonomy): Eukaryota > Oomycota > Peronosporomycetes > Peronosporales > Peronosporaceae > Bremia > Bremia lactucae. The sequence continues at coordinate 1,649,920 of NC_090627.1, forward strand.
CCAGTCTCGTTTGTGCGCAGCCCGAGTCTTAGTGGGGAGGGCCCCTCACTGTGCTCGGTGCGAAAGAGAAACATAGTTTTGTCAATATGACGATGAGCCGCGAAGGTATCATCTTAACGATAGAAACTTGCCCTAGTGACCCTGCCATTTAAGCAGTGGTCAATAACGCTACATCCTATGACCGACCTATCGGCGGTGTCATAGGCGAGTTTGATGCTAAAAGCGTGAGGGAGGCTCAACGCTTTGTGGATGAGCGATTAGCCATCACGCGAAAATTTTGCGATCGCAAGCGCACAGGACAAGCAAAAAGAATATGCGGACAAATAAGGTCGCAAAAATAATGAACGCTTAGAGTGGGTGAAAATGTACTATTAAGTACTGCTACCCTACCTAAAAATGCAATATCTAAACAATCTGAAGGTACTACGAAGTTGTTGCCGAGTTTCATTGGGCCCTTTTTACGGTGGTAGAAGAGGTTCGAGACCTAAATTATAGGCTCATTCTTCCCCCGTATGTGAAGACGCACCCCGTATTTTACGTGGGTCGTCTGAAACGGTATGTAGACCCAAATGAGGTCACATAGCCCCATCCGTCTAAGGAGACCGATGGTGCCCGGACGAGGATACTTTCCTAGACATTAATATTCACAGCAGAATAAAACCCTGTCGATATCAGACAATTTTTAAATCCTAGATCGACTAGACAGTCGATCGTAGAGGATCTTGCTATGGTTGCGCAACCATTGCTTGAGGCATTTGTGGGATACTTTCTGAATAAATCTAGGAATAAGTCCTTCTTATTCCGAGGAAATATGTTTCCGAATAGCTAAGAAAATAAGTCTCCAGAAAACTGTGACAATAAGTTCAAAAAAGTTTTGAGACACTGAATGTCTTGGTTAATAACGGGTTAGTGAAGGCGCTTATACACTTTTCTCCGAAGTTAATTTTGGAGATACACTACTGCCAACACTGGGACCGAAACGATTTTTGCATGACATGCAAATAGGCAAAGTCAAGCTGATCCGCGCACTTGACACAGATGAAGAGTACGTGGCCTATATTCGGTCGGCAAGTGTATTTTTTTAGAAATGAACGAGTTCTCAGCAGCTCATCGATGGGCGAAAGCGCCTTCCGTCAGAAGTCTCGAATCAAACGTCTTGCGTATGAATCTGAGTCGTTAAAGGTCTGCATTCAGGGCTCGAGCCGAGCTTTTGGATCTGAAACAGGCAAAGCGCGATGTTCAAGCTCGGAGTCGTTAAAGGTCTGCATTCAGGGCTCGAGCCGAGCTTCTGCATTTGAAACAGGCAAAGCGCGATGTTCAAGCTTATGCCCAACATACACGATATCTTGTAAATTGTTTCATGTGTAATTCAATAGATGAACATCACAGGTAACTGTGTTTATTAGAGGACTTATAGACGGTCCTGTTATGACTCACCTGTTCCGGCTTGAATCGGAGACGCAGACCAAGCAATCTCTGAATTGGAACACGAGGACTTCAGCCTTAAACAGACTTTCGTCCTATCCGGAGCTTATCATTCTCAGAGACGCAAAGAAAACGGAGGTCTTGAGCTCATGGACCTCTCGTATTTAGAGAGCGAGAAACTTCGCTCTTCAAAATATAAACCATTGCAAGAATGCATTCGTTGTCAAAAGATGGGCCACTACGCCTATAAGTGTAATCCCGCAGGCCCAGTGTCTAAAGCACTGAGCAAAACGATCGTTCTCCCGCTAGGAACACCGGAGGACGCGGATATAGTGCTGTTGCAAAATCGCTACGGCGATGCGGATCGTAAAAAAACGGTCGGGTTAGTAGGTGCGGAGCGCCCTACTGATCCAGCAATGTCAAAAGATTTTTTTGCAGATCTTTCGACTTAACTTGCAACACTAATGGACAGCGTTCCTTTGAGGATATCAAGCAAAGATTGATGCAATCGACAATCCTGGCAATTGCTTACCAAGACAGGCCGTTCCATGTGATCTGTGACTCCAGCGATTTTGCAGACGTAAAAGCATTAGCGACGATATTAAGTCGTTATGGCTCATATTCCAAAGAGAAGTTTTACTCCGCGAAGAGAGACAACCATTTCGCGATTCGTTGCGAGAGGTGTGGTCTGTTTACGACCGTGCGAGAAGACCCATGGTCCGCATACACAATGAACGGCCTATCTCGCACGAGATAGACCCTAAACTTAGCTAGTGCATATTTTATGGTAAGGACTTTTTTTGTCATGCATTGAAGAATTGCGTTCAGCTGGTTGAAGCTGATGCGTTTGATAGCAGCCGACGCGATCTGTGCCGTCTGTGTCATATTATATTAACGCACAGCCGATGGCCCGATATTGAGCCGGCTTCAGTACAACAGTGATGACAAGCCCACTGTTTCATCGATAGTGTTCCGTCGTCAATATTACGTGACAACGTTAGAAGAGACTATCCAGAAGATAAGGCTCTTAAAGGGTTGATGGATTTCCTTAAAGTCCATCACAACAATCCTTGACAGGTTTGTCGATATTGTATCGATCCTCAACGAATCGATACACAACACGCAACAGTTTACTGTATTACACAGCCATTGCTGGTGACACACCTCGTGTCGTCATTTCCACTCATAATGCTTTGCGTTTATGCATCATGTAAGAGTGTCACGATGCACCATTAAGAGTTCATTGCGGACGTGAGAAGATTTGTGTCACGATAAGTCGCGGCTTCTGGTGGCCGCACTATCCGCAATTACATACGTGCTTGCGAAGTTTGTTACGGGTGAAGCCAAGTGCTTCATGCCGTGCTCCATTATGATATCTGCCTGTTCCGGCAGAGTGTTGGTAGTCCGTATCGTCGGACTTCGTTGTTGAATTTCCCGAAGAAGATCAGAAGAATAAATGTATTCTTGTGTTTGTTGATCGTTTCAGCAAGAAGGTACATCTTGCCGCAGTCCAGGAGTCGATCACAGCTAAATGCTATGCTCGTATCTTTGTTGACACGATATTTCGACTCCATGGGTTACCCCGTGAACTAGTCTCGGATTGAGACTCCCGATTCACGGCGAAGTTTTGGCAATCTGTGTTCAAGTCACTTGGAACACAGTTGAAATATCAACTTCGGTCCATCCTGAAACAGATGGTCAGACAGAACATGCATATCGTATCCGCGATGAAATTCTTCGCGGACACATCCACTCTTTTATGAGTTGAGGTGAGTTCTTGCCGATCAACATTCAGTGTATGCTTCTACGAAGCATACACCGTTTTTTTGTGAATAGCTTATGTCAATGCGACGGATATTTAGTTGATTTATTAACATTGAAGTAGTGATAGCAATAATAATATTATTGACTTTGATAACAATGCAGAAAGACTTATTAATTAAAACAAAAATATTAGTGATTATAATAATGCTCTCACTAATGAGGAGAACGACATCTCCGCAATGTGCACCGGTCGCACTGAAGACAAAAACAAAACCGAGTCAGCAAAAGAGTTCCTGCTGGCTAAAAAAGCAGTGGTCCGCTTCGTAAGGCAACGTACCAAACAACACCCCTCATCATCTACCTCTATATTTATGAGAGCTCAACCACTCTCAGCAACCAGTGTGTGCACAATTAGTGTGACATCACACGGCGCCAGACATGCAGGCAAAACCAATTGGTCATCTGCAAAGACACCCACACAATGACGCACGAAGCGCATGCGCAGTAATAAAACGCCGTCGTCGCCTAGCGCCACAGTTACACGCAGGAAGCTGCTGCTGTCGTGCTGCTAATTGGGCTGAACAATCCATCCCACTTGCGCAGTGAGGATGTAGATCCGTCACTCATTGAAAACTACAATGAGTCGACACGGCTGCCATCACCTCATAGTAGTGATGAGCACAGCGAGCTAATGGGAAGGGTGATTGCGCTTTATTGCCCCTCCAAATTTTACCTATTGCTCCTATGTGAAGACGCCCAACGTTGCGAAGACAAATTTGCCTTACGTCACCAAGGCAACTGTCTCGTCGTCTGCGCCAATCAACGTAGCAACCGTTCATGAAGCATTGTCCATAGATGTGCAGCTGCTTCTCAAATGGGTAAAACCCTAACATCTGTCGTCCATACCATCATACACAATGGGTCTGACGCAGAAGAGCCTGAGCGTAAAGCTCAACCGACGGTGCTGAGCGTGTCTAGTCGGTATCACAAGCCAGTCGCATTGAACGTGGCGATGTGACTGGTGGCATACCACTGATGCCACCTCCATCCGAATGACCTTATTCGGATGAAATGAGTGCGCCGCTTCTAGAGCGCGCTACTCTAGATGCATATAATCCTAATGGCGTCTATAGCTCGTGGAAGGCTCAGGAAAAATCACTCGGCCGTGTAGCATTAAAATGAATCAATCGACCAATACGTCGCTGAATTTCTGCGCCACCTATAGCCACATTCCGATGAAGCGAAACGACGGTCGCAGCGAACCAACTTCGCTTGTTTGCGATATGGGCGGTACTGTACCTCTTGTTTCTTTTCACGTTGCGTCTTCAGATTCATTCGGAACTAGCGGAGCGACAACTGGTGCCCTTTCTCATAGGAAGACACCAGGCTCGGTGCTTCGACGCGCAGAGCGTCGAACAGTTCCCAAGAGTCGAAACTCTTCGGGTATCCTCTTCACTGGACGAGACTTTGAAGCTTTTTTTGCGCGGAGCGGTGTGCAACTAACCTTCCAACTATGAAGCACTGGTTCCCTGCAGCATCCATCAGTGCAGGCGGCCCCCGATATGAGCGGTGATTTCGCCCACCTACTCTCGGCAGCCTATTTCGCTTCCGTTCAGTCGCAGGTGCTGAGCGCTGCTGAAGGACGGATCGGGGATCTCGAAATTCATCTCGCAACTGACTTCGGATCCTCACGATGTCCGGTTGCCAGATATATGAAAGGCTGAAATTCGGCTGGACTTTTTGGAATAGCAGGTGTTGATAGGCTCGCGTCTAGTCCGCAGTCCTCCCCGCTCTCCAAGCCCGTATCCGATGGGAGGCGTTTTTCGGAGGAAAGGCTTTACTTTTTCTCGTCGCCATCTGTCTCCTTAGACGGATGGGGGCATGTAATATTTTGTGGATCAACATACCGTTTCAGACGACCCACGTAAAAGACGAAGTGCGTCGTCATATACGTCGGGAGTGTGAGCCTATAAATAAGGTCTCCAACCTACTCCACCACCGTAAACGGCACGATGAAACGCGACTATAATTTCGTAGTACCTCTAGGAAAGACAGAAACTGCATTTTTAGAGAGTGTGGGAGTACTTAAGAGTACTGTTTCTCCTACTCTGAAGCGTCTATTGTTTTTGCAACCATTTTGGTCTGCATATTGTTTCTGCTTGTCCTGTGTGTTTGCCATCGTCATCGTCTTTTCGAGTGATGGTTAATCGCTTATCCACAAAGCCTTGAGTCTCGCTTACGCTTTAAGCATCAAACTTGCTTATGAAATCACCGAGAGGTCGGTCATAGGACGTAGTTGGCAATAACGAAACATCATTATCGTTTTAAGAGCACAGGCATTTCTTCCCGTGACTCCATACTGACTGACCAGTGCTACACCGACAGGGTCACAAGGGAAAGTTTCGTCG
>NC_090627.1:1662044-1673406 GCF_004359215.1 Bremia lactucae
ACTCCGAGCAATAGCAAATTAGAGGCTGCTGACGGCCGGGTCGGCATAAATGCGCTTAGTCCAGACATTTGTCAGTTATGGAGACACACACACCAACACCGCACGAAAAAGACGTGTATTAATTCCAGGCATCTAATTACACTCGTAATCTTTCAGAAAGTGTAGAAAATGCAGAAGTCAAGCATACGGTCAGACCGCTAGCGTGCGTAGGGTCTTCAAAAGCAGCTGGCTCTTCACGGATAAAGCGCTGGCGTTCGCAGACGTTTGTTTGGAGGCTACTTGTTGGAGTTCAGATACTTAATCATTTCATTGGCAAACTGTTTCACAGCGTCGCCAGTATTAGTTGTTGCGCTCTCCGATAGATCCAAAAGGTAATTGCGCTCGTAAAATATCGTGAACGGATGTAATCTTATACTTTCTTGCAACCCATTTGAAGCTAAGATCCAATAAAGCATAAAGAATTCGTTAAAGAGGTTACCTTTAGCTTTGTCGAGCTGTAAGGCTTCCAATAAGTCTATCGAGAGCTTCTCTCGTATGTACTTTGTGAGAATAAGGGACAGCAGGTCTTTGACTATGTCCGATGGCGCTGTCTCAATTGCACTTTTAAGCAGGCTCGCTGCTGCTTGCTCCGAATAGGTATTTCGAACAAATTTAAGCACAAGACGTGCCACGACATCATCGGCTGAAGATTTAAACACTGCGAGCTCTAACCAGTAAGTCAACCACGGACTTTTCAGCACGTCCACTTGTAGATTTAGATCGTTGAAAGCGACTTTTAATGTGTGAGTTTTCCAGTATTCTTCATAAGCAATCGTCACGATTGACGCAATTCGGGGATCAGCTTCTCTTGCTGCTTGTATAATTTGAGGCACCCCTTTATAAGATTTTTTCAAGTTGCGCAGAATGGACTGGTGCACACTGCTCTTACAATACTTGATGTACGACAGATAGATCCGACAAAGCGGCCGTTGGAAAAAATCAGTGGCCGCTGAAAGGTCAAGTTGCAGTTTTACTTTTGCAACTTTCGGAGCCGTCAACTTCTCAACCTGATTCCAACGCTCATACAAAGCATTTTCCAATTCTGCTAAAAACATGTCTAAAAAGTTCGACAGCGCTTGATTTGATGCTGCGTCCAGCTCTTTCACAAAGTTTAACTCATCCATCTCATTCAGGAACTTGTCCAGCAAGATGCGATACGGATTGTCGCCAGTTTTTTGAACTGACTTGCACCAGTGCTTTAGATCGTCAGAACGCAAAAGATTCTTGAAAGGGAGTTGATCAAGATATTGTTTCCTTAATAGATCACGTGGCGGGTAATAAGTGATATTCTCCCAACCTTCTGGCATTAATTTGAACACCTTGGCACCAATTTCACCACCGTCTTTAAGAAGTTGTATTAACGCCCCTCTATCACCCATGTAGGCCTCCATCAGCTTGTCACGCACAACTTCGTACGTTTTGTTATACTTTTCCAGAAACATGACAAATAGCTTCAACAGCGGGTCAGTTAGAAAATTGGAATGTGTTGCGTCAAGGCCTAACATATCAAAGACTTCCTCGGGCGACATCGCCATCCATTCTTTAAACAGCAATTTTCGCTCAATTTTAATGTGTCGCTGAAATTTGGAATCACTCCTGGACAGACACGCAGCGATGATTACAGCTCGTTGAAAGTCAGAAAATGTAGCTTGAAATTCATCTGAGAGTGCCTCCCGAATTTTGTCCTTTTCCGTTGCGGGATTGATTTTTCGGAGGCTTTGTTTTCGATAAATTCGCCAGTTCCTATACATAAGTTGAACCTTTTCGTTTGAATCATTCCAATGACGAACAGAGCTGATATAATTATGAATTTGTTCGGCAAAGCCAGCAGCCATTCTAGCAAGATCCGTGTAACTTGGAGCCCTTTCCTCAAAGTGGCTTTGTAATACCTCCCCTTTTGTTGACGCATTGACAGCGCGGAGAACCGATTCCTCTCGCGCCTGTGCAATCTCGTTGTATGGATGCAGAGCGAGAGTGCACATCAGTATGACAGAGCCCCAACACGCTTTGACCATGGCTTTGATAGACTCAATTTGCGATTTCTACGAAACAAAATTTAGCAAAATAAATGAAATTTTTGTCTCAAATTTAACATTGCGGGCAAATCAAATTTTTGATAACGAATTTTCGTCTGCCAGCTGTCATCTCAATACTTCGCCAAAACAAGCCTTGATTACAAATTTATGATTGCTACACTTCAGACTTATATTAATGAAGGCTTGGTCCCCAAGACTATCGATAGCGGAATTGTGCTCGTTACTTAATTATCATTGCCTGTATGAGGAATAATATTTAAAGAGGAATATTATCTTAAAGGAATCGTTACACTCCCTCTTTTTTTGGTAAGAAGACACCCTTAGTTTGATATAATTGGCAAATTTTAAGCATGCATAGTATTAACGAACGTCTAGGTCTGTTTACGGGTCATTTGTGACACAAGAATATTCAAATCTTTCAGCTGAGTCCTCCTCGTCCTGCGGGACCTGTTGCTGCAATTCATCTTCGTGAGTTGTGTCCTACCCTACTGAATCGGCCACATCTTATCTGCATGGGCACATCCAAGGTACTTAAATTTCGACGTGAAATAGAAGGTTTCAGTCTACAGAATAGAATCTTTTTGTGTCGTAAACCGTTAGTCCAATAATAATGGACGAAACTGGACTAAACGATAGAAAATTAATTATAAATTAGTTGACGTCGAAAGGCAGCGAGCGGGCAGTGCTATCATATCATCCCCTACCTAATTTCTATGCGTCGATGATTAACGACCAGATACAAATGTGCCAGCTAAAAAAAAGATATCAGCTTGGTAACTAGCCAATCATTCAAAATTATACCATAATGCGAGGATTTTACCAAAAATTGACGGGAGCCCTACCTTTATAGATAATGTTGTTACAACACATGGAAATATTGACTAAAAATGTGATTGTTCTATCCATTGGTTCATATAACAAGTCTATATGATAAATACCTTACGTTTTCCTATACTAAGCCTTCCTTTGAACTTACCTTCAGTTGCTAAGAAATATTAGCAACTTAAAAACCCTTCCTCTGCACGTCGTGTACGTGAAGCGTTTGATGGCAGTTCACCTTTGCTGTAATCAGTGTGGGTTGGCTAGAACTGAAGCATGAGTAGCATAAGGTGCCCCGCTACACCTCGTAGCACTACGTGGTCCGTTCAACACCCGCCAACATGGACATTAATGATGAAGAAGGGAGGAGATTTTATGCCTCTCAAGAAGGCTTTCACGCTTTGCGTGAGAATTTACTAAATTGAGTGACCTCAAGTGGAAAGCGGTCGAGCGTATGAGCTCGTCATTAGGGGGTTCATCCGTAAGCAAAATGTTATTCGCTTTACAAAAGACGACTAACATGCGTCTATTGCCTAGTTCATACAATATGAGCTCGATATGGCCCAGAAAAGCAAACCTTGCTAAACCAGCAAGGCTATTAACAAGCGGAGCCGTTAAGAAAACAAAATGATCTACAACTTGAACTATTGAGATAGCAATTTATATGGTGCTGCCGGGCTTACGTATGCACGTCGACCCGAAAGATTGAAGTTTCATAATTCAAGGCAGTCGAAGGCGAATCCTCGTTAAGACGGCTCGTCGAACCAGACGATGTCATCGAAACTCGCCGCATCGAAAAACGATGCGACGAAAGTAAAGCTTGTCATGTCCAATTCGGCCGAACGTGCCAAATATTGGGCTTTAGGCCTTAAACTTTACGATACATTCGTGTTTTTAGTCATATGGATCTTAACTACTATGACGCCGAAAAAAATCAATGATGCTGATTTTATCGCGCTTGTGGTTTTGCTAGCAGTCTTCTCAGACAAACGGTTGAGCCGTCAAGTATTGAATTAAGGGCTTGAGTAGAGCTGCTGGATTTAGAACAGGCAAGCGTGACCATTCACTCTTACGCCCAACTTACAAAATAATTTGTAAGTTGTATCTTACCCGGCTTGTATTCAACTTTAAAATTGAACTAAGAGAAGAATGTAAGCCATCTTGCCATTCTAAGCGAGAGGTGCGGTGAGTTTATTGCGGTCCGCAGTGACGCGTGATCCGTTCAAACCACGATTAGCTCGGTGCCCAATAGGTGCACTCGAAACTTAACATCAAATGGTAAACGAACACAGGTAACTGAGTTTATCAGGGGTCTTGCGGATAGTCCCGTTAGACTCACCTTTTCTTTTTAGCATTAAAGACGCTATAGCAAGCTATATCTATAGTGCAAGAAAAGGACTTTAGCTAGAAGCTTAGTGCGCCACGCCCAGTGCCAAGAAATACTGAGCAAGCGATTAACCTCGCACTAAAATAGCGGAGGACCTGGATCTGACGCTGTTGCGAAATCAGATCTGCGAGGCGGACCTTCGAAAAATGGTCGGGGTCCGTAGGGGCAATTCGCCCTATTGATTCATCAACGTCATGTGAATTTGCAGTCCTTTGTACGAAAGTTGCTCCAAACAAACGGCATTTCGTGTTCCTGCCCCTGGTGATGATTTATAATCATCATCTGGTAAATCATAGTGGCAAATAAGTCTTCACTTCAGTCCCTAGTCGATTGTGTGCATTCGAACTATTGTATTAAAGTTGGGAACATGATCTACGCTTCTCGTTAAGTTAAGTTTCTAAACACTGCAAGTATTTTAATAAGTTTCAATCGGTTAGTTTGCTTCTTATTGGTATATTGAATCCCTGCACCAATTCAGCCTAACGTAGCAAAGCCAATCGTAGAAGATCGTAAACTCAAGTTCGTTAAGCGCGATATACCTATAAACAGGATGACAGTGCGCCTTTCAAAAGGCGCATCTGGAACAGTCAAGAAATTGTGTGGTTGGCATCCAACACGCGTAGAAGGGTAAACAGTACGATGATGATTTATCGTACTAATTTCGAATGACAAATTTTGTGTCATTCTGGAAGTACCATTGCTCAGATAGTATAGGTCATGTATTATTTGGCAGCATAAAGCCGTAACGATGATTATCTCTCGTTTATCAGATGGCCATATGATGAAAGTCTTAGAGCGTTCATAAGCGTGTGAGTGTCACTTGTGGTTCGGTCATTAGTACAACTGCACAAGACATCAGTGTGACGACCCACTACACTCTGGAGTTTGTAGACGACGACGGATGTGCAAACAAAGGCTAAGTCAAATGTTTATTACTCGAATAGTATAGTGCCCTGTCTTTCGACAGCGATTGCATTTTTGCAATCGCTTGTAACTAGAATAGCTAAATTTTTGATCTCTATATATGGGAGGTCCATAGGCTGGGTGAAACTCCAACTTTTTGTCGTCTCGATGGATGATAAGCACTCGTATGGACGAAGCTAACGCTGACTGTGAGTTGAGCGTCGATCGGGTGAAAGGAGACGGAGAAGGGTAAAAAGTTATAGCCGAATGACTCCTCCCACCACGAGAAGGACTCGTAGAGCGAGGGACACCACGCGCGAAATGGGGGTCCCTCAGCATCAACTTCTCCAGGATGTCAAGCCGAAGTTTCAGGCGTTCATAGCCCTGACGATCCTTCGGGCGGACATCCTGAAGATTAGAGGTCAGCCGCAAGACTTGACCATCGAGATCCACAATACGTCGTTCGGCAGCGCTTAATGCCTGCGACTGAACGGACGAAGGTAAGACAGCCGCGAGTAGGTGGGCGAGATCGCCACTCCTATCGGGTGCCGCCTGTACTGATGGATGCGGGTGGGAACTTACGCTTCCTTAATGGAAGGTTGCTTGCCCACCGCTCCGTAAGGCAAAGGTATCAGATCCTCGTCCGACGGAGACGTTACCCGAAGAGTTTCGACTCTTGGGAACCGATCGGTACCCTACGTATTGACGTTCCCGGCTTGGTGGCTGCCTATGAAAAAGAGCACCACAGCTGAAGCCTCTTCGCTAGTCTCAAATGGACTAGCAGAAGCAGGGTTGTGAGAGAAACAGGGGGTACAGTACCGCCCATGATTTCTTTCGCACACAAGCGGGATAAATTAATTCGCTGCTACTGCTCTTTCATCGCATCGGAATGCGGATGAATGCGGCGCGTGAATTTCGCCTCGTATTGGTCGGGCGTTTCATACGAACGGGATCAGGAAATACGTCCAAGCGATTTCTCATGAGACCTCCATGCATCATAGACGCCATATTAATTATGTGCGTCTACGATAGCACGCTCTAGGAGCGATGCTCTCGGCTCGTTGGCGCGAGGCCATTGAGATGGAGGTGGCAGAAGTGGTATACCTCCCATCACATAGCCACGTCTGATACGACTTGCTTGTGACACCGACTGAGCACGTTCACGTGTCGTCGGCGGAGCTTTAGGCTCCAAATCCTCTATCCATGAACCATCATGGATACCGTCTGAGCGATAGACGTTGTGGTTCTACCCGACGGAGAAGCGGCTGCGCCTTTATGGGCAGCACTCTCATTAATGGTCGCTGCGCTATCCAGCGCAGACGACGAGACAGCATTGGAAAACTTTGTTGTCTCCATGTTAGGAGCAATGATAGAAGTTTTGATGGGCAATAATGCACCAGCATCCTTCCTCATTAGCTCGTTGTCCTCATCACTACTATGAAATGACGACTCATTGTAGTCGACAATGGGCGACGGATCGACATCCTCAATGTTAAAGTGGGATAGTTCCTTAAGCCCAGTTAACGCAACAGCAGCGCAGCTGTCGGCGTTTCGACTAGGCATTAGACGCTGCCGGCGTGTTAGTGCGGCGCGTGCTGCTTAGCGCGTGATTGGTTGGGTGTCTTCGTAGACGACCCACCAACATTGCCCCTTTAGGTGGCATCTTTGGCGCCGTATATGTAAACCCAGGTCGCTGGAGTGACTGAGAGAACAAGGCGGCGCGTAAAGCAGCTCGCACTTCCTTCTTCCTCTCGACGAATTTTAAAATGTAAATTCGTTCTTAAAGGGGGGATAATGTAACGGGCTAAAGTTGCCCTAATGTTACACAACCCTTTTAAGTACACTTTGTGTACTTTATGGGGTGGACAATCACTTAAATAAAGTAATTAGACCCACCACTTGGGTGGGAATGCACCTAGGTGCATTCACATTAGGAGGGATGACGGCTAGCGGCATCCGTTACGCGAGGTTCTTAGAAAGATACGCTCGGAATGCATATTGGTGTTATCTGCAGAGATGACATTTTATTATTGGTTAAAAATAGGTGATTATTAATAATACGATTAAATATTAAAATCAGTCTAAAAACTAATTCTTTTTTGGTAAGCGCGCACGAGGAGTCGGATCACCGCTCCCGTGACGACATTTTACTAGAGTACTTAGTGCATGGGGTAAGGTCGCTAAGGCGCCCACCACAACTATCTCACGGCACACGAGAGTAGACGGTCAAATTGCTTCCTCGCTGTGCTAGGGTGTGTACTTAAGTAGAGCGTGGCCGCATTAAGTCGTGCCCGCCTACACATTTGGTAGCTATAAACCCTTAGCTACGTAGAAACCTTCCTCTGTACCCCTGTGTACGTGAAGTTTCGAGGCACATAACCTTCACTGTAAACAGTATAAGGTCAACTAGTACTTACCAGTACTAGTGAAAGGCATCCCGTTACATAAAGCGTGCAAGATCGCTAGCTCGTTAAAGAAACGGCAGCGAAGCGAGGATGTCGCCAACTCCGGATGGAGCATGTTGGAAGCAGCTCGGGCGCTTGCAGCATAAACTGCTTCACATCCCGAAGTATTTGAATATCTGTTCGAAAGTAATTTCTCTATGGGCTAAAAAAGAACATTTGACAACAGATAACCGATAACAGACATCTTCCTTGATGATTTTATGATTTCACTTATAGGCACGTCCGCTGCTTCTTGCTTTGTGTAAATCATACCAAGGTCTAAACGCCTGACCTCTGGGGCGTAAATGATCTTTAAGAATTCGTAAGCGGAAGCCACACGCAATATGCGAACCACAGACTTTCCAGCGCCATTGTGTCCTGATGTTGATTAAGTTTTTTAACAAGGACGTCTTCCTTCATAAACTTTCTTCAACACAGACTTCAAGATCGACGCAACTCGTAGCTCAACGCTTTCATGGTGCTTAAATCATTTGAGGCACTTCTTAATAAAAGTATAGTTCAGACATTCGCTACGCATATTTTTTGGTCGAATCTAACTACAAGCTCTTACACGAGCTCAAAATGACTCATCTCTTACAGCAAATTGGACAACAAGACTGGATACAAGTTGTCGTCCTCAACATTTTTAACTGCTCCTTATCAAAGCTCCTAAACAGACAATTGCAAAGTTTTTGACCCGAAAGTTGATTAGAATCTAAAATTTTGTCAGTGGCATTTTTTCTGACATCTTTTTCCGAAATGGCGCCACTTATTCGAAGAAGGTTCATCAATTTCTGTTTTTATCCACGGAGGCTTCATCAGCTTATCACGCACAATCTCGTAGTTGATGAAATTATATCGACTAAAGACTTGAGGTGTTGTTTTCGTTCTGGGCCGTCTCATGTAAGCAGAGCGAGACCGCACATCAGTGTGACAGAGACCGAACGCGCTTTCACCAGGGCTTTTTGTAATGGGGCGGCACACATCGGTGGTGAACCACTGTTGTGGTACATTTAATTTATAGGTAAAATACCCTTTTGTTCTATTTAAAAATTAGTAATTTTCTTAAATCACATTTATTAGGTACATATGTGGCAGACGTCAGATATAAATCTGGCGGCCGAAATCCAATTTAAATTAGCTAGGGTAAGGTCTTAGATTTAAATATGTGACTAAAGTTCAATTTCCCTTTTGATCTTTAAGCGTCTAGTTCCTTCCTCAAGCTTGCGCAAAGATCTGTGAGAGAAAGAACCCTTTCGAAGGTATATACTCTCGGGCACTAGCTGCCCTTGGTCCTACGAACCGTTGAATCCCTTAACGAATCACTTAGCTTTAAGAGCTTGTACGACTCATTAAGTTGCAAAACCTGTTAGTTCTATAGAACTAAGTGACTCTTTGAGTTAATAAGTCTTCCTCTGACTAACGGAACGAGGCAGCTCCGCTACACCTGGTTGCACTCATAGTCAACATACGCCTGAGTCTTTAAAAGCATTAGCCTTTGATGTAATGAAAACGTTTCCAGAACTTTCAGAGGCGGATCAAGCAGCGTTTGAGAAGCTCAAAACACTGGCTTGAACACATTGAGTTCATAATGTCCCAGGGACCAGAGGTTCTGGACGCAAGGATTGTAGCATTTATGCGTTACAAGCCTCTCTTATTGGACAGACCCAGGATCACTCGGCGGCATCTATGCCAACTCGGTACATTTCGGTACCTGATTCAGAGCCTAAGGGCCGCCCTGTTGTTGTCAATGTCAAGGCATTTAAGGCAAAAGAGCGAGAAAAACTCCCTTTTGGATCAAGCGCAGATGGAGATGTCCATTGACTATGCCTTGTACTTAACAAAACGGCAAAAGGCCATGGCCATCAAGGAAGCTCGGAGGGAGAGCCATGGAATGGGCACTGTCGTGCAGTACAAATATAAATGACGCTTTTCCCTCATGGGATTCGGTGAGTCAGCAAATGACCCGCATGTTTGCTCCGCCCAATCAGGTTTCTCGCATGCGATCAAGGCTCGTAGCGACTCGTCAGAAAAGACGATTTAGGGAGCTTTGTCAAGGAGTTAAGAACTCTCATTGCATCGATGCATAAAGACCCAATGCAAGAAGCCATTGCCGGAACAGTCTTTTGTGGGGCTCAATGAGGGCGTTGCCCGGACGAAATTATTCCGATCCCATCCTGCTACTTTCGAAAAGGGAGTAAACATGCGTGCTAACACGAGCAGACGTAAAGTCGAACTCTGCGCGTAGCGCTAATTCGACTTTATATCTGCTCGTGTTAGCACGCATGTTTATCGCACAAGCTCCTAGAGCACATCGGTTTCGTCTAATAGACCGGAACCCGTGGATCTTAGCCTCGTCGAGGAAGGAGAAGAAGTGCTTCAAATTGTGATAAATCGTAAGAACATCCGTAGATGTTGTATGTGCGGAAGCACAAAACATTTACGCCCGGTCTTTCCTCTACGCAAAACGCGCAAAGCTCGTATGAGCACCAATTCCGGCCTATGCCAGAAATTTTAGTACGTTACGTGAAAACGTCAATACGCAGTTGGACAAGTGGCTGTGCGAATACGAATTGTGAAGATGAAATATGCCGCAATGAAGACGCACGGTACATGCAAGAACACGTATTCGTGCGTCTGGAAGCCGAAGTCCGCCAGAAGAAGGAGGTGCGGGGCGACCTACTGGGGAAGACGTAGGCTCTGTCCAACCTCTAGGAGGTGAGAATGAATAGGACCTAGCCCCAACTAGCTCGATGCGTAATGACACGGGGCGTGAGTACAAGCCTGGCTTGTTAGTCGCTCAAGCGACTGTGAAGGGCTTTGATAAGCCATGGTCAATTCTAATTGACTCAGGAACATCTTGCAATTATGCTCGACGTCTTTTCCCTGAGAAAAATTAACAATATGCTGAGGCGCTTTTAGCGCATGAAAGTGATACAATCATTGTTCGCTTAGTGACAGGGACTCGTGCCACTATTCTTACAGTTCCGTTAAACTTAGGTATGAAGTTTCTGGACTTTGACAGTGTGGAACGCTATCTCGTCCTTGATTTGAATTCGAGATATGATCTCATCCTTGGTATGGCCTGGCTTGAATGCCATGAGCCATGGATCGATTGGAGGTCTAAGACCTTAGGCGCAACGAGCAAGTTAAGCACATATTAGACCCTGAACCAAACTGTACTAGGAAACAAAAGCACGATTGGCGCGAATCACTCACTAACCTGAAAGTACTTTAGACATTCCAAGATGAGGTATATACCAATCAAAAATTAATTTGACCCCCGAAAAGAGGTGAACGGCACGAAATTGACTGACACCGGAAAACAAATACTGTCTGAAACAAAGTGGCCTAAAAGGACAAGTCATCAAGGACGTATATCCCTGAAACACGAGGGTGGCACGCTACGACCGAGCAAATCGCCCCAGGCGACACCACACTGAGTGACAAAAGCCAAAGTAATGACGATGTACAAGCGCATAATAGGCAAACCCTGCTAATCCACTAGCACAAACCCCCACTCGAAAGGATAACCTACATAACAACACGGCGGATGCACGATGTACACAGCACTGGAATAGAAAAATCAGCCTCGAATTCAGCATGATCGTCGGACTCGTAGGCGTATGATCTACTCAAGACAGAAGAAACGCGAAAGATACCCTCCAAGCATCCACTAAGCATTTGCAAGCTTGTATGACATAATCGGCAACAACGAAGGAGAAGACAGCCGT